>NC_087062.1:62046385-62282009 GCF_963678635.1 Symsagittifera roscoffensis
CCCGTTCCTTAAAAAAATATATCAATAAAATCAGAGTTCAATGATACAAATTGACAAGTTCGCGTAAATAAAAAATGATTTCATATCAAGCATAAAAACTAATAGCTAGCTGGCATATGAATGTCGGATCTTTCGATGTTATTAATCAAGTCAGTATGAACATACAAAACAAAATAGCACCTAAATATCAAACCTATAGCAGTAGAATTACTAATTGCACAGACCACATAGATTCTTCGCAAAATAATTTTGTCTTTAAAAGGTTTCTAAAAATTATTTCAATATTGAGAAAAACCGGTTTGAAAATTTCGGTATTTAGACCTTTCAGAGGAAAAAGTAGATTTAGAGCGAAAAGTGGAACTGACTACGGTGGATCAGATATAATTTCATTGCGCTGCTACGGTTTCAAATAAAAACCTTTTTCAAAGCCTTTTTCAGAGCCAACTAAAGAGCCAAAATAACTTCTCCAAAACATTACAAAAAGTTTTTAGAATTACCTTTTGAAACCTTGTGCTCCCGCACTGAAGGTTCATGGATAATAATCAATTTTATTGGTTTTTTATCGTCAGTCTCTCTAAAAAAAACAAACAAGCCGATTATAATCGAACAAAAATGGATTATAATGACACTATTTCTTTAGCAATAAATCCCATTATAATCGAAAGAAAAATAATTAATTTTAATCGATTATAATAGAGTGGGGGGTCTTGGAGTGGGGGGAAGGGGGTGGAGTTACGGGGGGTGTTGTGGGGTAGACCCCACACCAACCCCACTCCACCATGCCCACGTTTACCTGTACTACATAGTTACCTGTCCCGCTGGGGGTGTTTAGTGTTTCTTGGGAAAGTGGTAAACGCGTGGGAAAAATTCAAAAATTTGTTCAATTTTTTTTCAGTTCGGCCAAGTTGATTTTCCGAGCACTCCCACAACACCAAAAAGAACGTATTTCGACCACATTTTTAGCGCTGCAGGCAATTTTTTTGAAAAAAAAACTGGTCAAAATTGGCGTTTTCGGGCATTTCCTGGAAAATTACTACATATTGGCCTCTTCAAAATTACAACATAATGGTCGCCCCTGGATGAATGTGTTCGTTCGAGTTTTGCAGAAACTTGCAAAAAGTAGAGTCATTTTTAACATAATTTAATCAATTTTTCTGGGTTTTATGTACAAAAAATAATCCATTATACTGAAAACAAAAATGGATTATAAGCGATTAAATTTGATTAAAAATCCATTACTTTGTCTAAATTTGCTATGATAATTGATTATATAGACAACATTTTAGTCCACAAAATTTCCTGATAATCGATTTTTATCCATGAAACTTCGGTACTTGTCGTTTTAAATTTAGTTCTCACTTGCTATCGGAAGTATGACTGCGATCAGGAAATTCTGTTTTCTGATGTCTCGCTTATGGAGGCATCGAAAATTTAAAGTCTATTCCTTGGCTTAATTTCATTGAATATCCTGAATTTACAATTTTGCCTATCTGCCGTAGCCTGTCAAGGCTGGTTGGTTATCTTATAGAGTTCCACAAAGAATATGAGGCATTTTTTTGAAGATAATGCTATGAAAAATTTTGTAAGAATTCTAGTGTTAATACATTAGGTTGAGTGTACCAACTTTCCTGGATCCTACATGTGTTCATGCCGAGACGGCTTCCGCAAACTCAGCAGTCCAAGTTCAGTTCCAGGTGCGGAAAACTCTCCAATTTGCGTTGACATAAACGAGTGCCTGGATTTGAAACCAGAGAGGTGCAGCGGCCGTGGATCCAAGTGTACAAACAATCTAGGTTCATTCAACTGCGAGTGCACTAATGTTTCCAGTCCTGTGCAGGAGTTCGACTACACTCCAGTGGAAAGTAATTGCCATGTTACTGCATTTCATAACATTGCTCGTAATGAACTTATAAAAATGCCAAAACGGCTACCATAAAACAAATTAAGTAGTTAGATTTAATTAACCGCTTGCTTAAAAAAACTTGACTGCGGCGAAAACTTTATGAAACTGTTGCACCTTACGCCACCTCTTCACCCAAGTTTTCGGATAAAATGTTGCTGATTGCTTTGTTTTAGTAACTGATGGCGTTTTCCGATGCCAACCTGCCTGCCCAAGCTACCCTCAAATATCGACAGTCTCCTTCTACAGAACAGTTCAATCGCCCACTCACAGATCACAAACAACACCCACTTACCTTCTCGAGTTTGCTCACAATTTACCCTTAAATAAGTCTGAGTTTGACTCATATCGATCAAGTTGTGCACTGATTAATTTTGGGTTTCAAGTTTGCTTTTACGATATCAGATGGAAAAATGTGCCGAGATCAGGTCAAGTTTATGACAGCTTGGTTAAATTACTGAAAAAGAAAATTCAAAGATCAACCAAATTCAAAAAACTGAAAAGGACAGATTGCAAACTGATTGAGGAATCTAACATCAACAAAGAGAACTCGTTTTGTTTTCAAGGTTAAAACTTAATTGGGTTTTGTAGCTACTCAAATAAATACGTAAAAACATAACGCTCCCCGCCTAAATCTCCCAGGGTAAAACCCCCCTCAGGACTAGATCCCATAGGACCAAAATTTATTCGATTAATTTTAGGAATGACGACTTCTAAGCCATCGTTGGTGTCCCGAAATGCAAACAAAATGTCTTCAGGTAAAAACTAAAACTTCTAACAGTCGTAAGTCTATTATGTTTTGGCAAATTTTTCTTTTTCAGATTCTAAAGGTCTCAAGTTGATTGACCTTTCTGAAGTAATAATGCCAGGGCTTTGTTTGAAATACTTTATTGAGTTCTCTATCAAGCCTGGCTATAAACCTCCGTCTAACTCTCTCTGCTATAAGGCCGTGCAAAACACTCTCTGCTCATCGGATACTCTGGAACTTGAGCTGCAGTTTGACTATTCAGATGAAAGTAACATCTTGGATCAGGAGTCACAAACAGTCAAGTTAGTTTTCCTCAAAACTGCAAAAGTCTATACTCATTTAAGTAGTTCAAAATAGAAGTTTTGATATTGCAGTTTTGAGAAAATGTTTTTAAATAAGTCTTTCCATCTAGCTGTTTTGTTTTCTTATTCGCTTCAATGTTTTGATGACGATATTTGATTGTAATTGGTCGATAGCCTTGTACTTTACTACAAACCTTTACGATGTTATCTTTTTTCTTATCAGGGTCACTTTGAAGCTCTTTGACAATATCGTCAAGTTTCGCCCGAAGTTTTATGAAACTGTCAAATCACTTGGAATTCAGATTGTCGCTGAAACCAAACCTCACAATAGAACTGATTCGAGAGATGATCAAAAGAAGTGTTCAGCTGCTACTGCTACTTTTTCATGCTGCCAAACGAGGAATATTTTCTACACCAGTTCAGATATTGCCAGCATGATTCAAAACCCCGAAAACCACACTCCGAATGGGCTCCAAATTGTACTCGATAAGTTATGCCCAGGCAAAGTCTACGAAGTGACGGCTGCGCGGGTTTTAGAGGATTCAAGTTCGTCAGAGCACGAGTTATTTGGTTGGAGTGAAAAATTAACAATCTGTTCGAGCTTTCCTAATGGGAAATTCACAATGAAAGACGTAAATAAAGGTGAAAACAACATTGTTATTCTGCTTTTTTTCTGGTACCATTCTTTCATTTTATAGAATGTTGCTTACTGCTATTACACAGGTCAGGTTGTCTGAGCTTAAATTTGCGACTCTGAGCTAAATGTTTCGGTTTTTCCCACTACTTAAAACTAATCCAATTCAAACTTAATCTGTTTCAAGATCTCAACCTAATCCTTCTCTTCTTTTCCCCGAAAAATTGAATTCGTTAGTTTTCTTCCAAAAGAAATTGTTACTTAATATATACGGCAGTTAGCAATTTTCGCAATCAAAAATGGTCTTTGAAAAACTTAAATTATGTAGCCGTTTAATTTTAGTATTAGGAGTAATAGTAAGTTGTTTTTGTTGTGTTTCAGAAAGTGGTTTTGTAACTTTGCATTTGGAGTTTTCTAATTTACCCAATGTCACGTTTACTTCAGAAGAGCACATTTCAGTTCGCATTGTCCAGAAGCACGAAAGTCCAGGTAATTAACAACGGTCAGATTGTTGATAAAATCGAACTCACTTTTCCGACATTTTTACGCTTTGCCAAAATTTGTGCACCGAAATTGCATATCAGTCAAACTTTATTAAGGAACTCTAGGTATACAGCCTTTTAAGTTCTAGATGCTTGTGTTTTGTGATATTCATTATGAAAAAAGTAAAATCTATACAAACTAAAATCTTAGTGTTTTTCTAACACAGGCCGAAGTCTGCAGCTTGTAGCGGGAATGTACATTGCGCGACCTAAAACCCCTATTGATTTAAAAAAAGCATTTGATGCAAAAAATCGTAATATTCTTTTGACTAAATTAGAAAAATATGGGTTTCGGGGTAAATTCTTTGATTTTAAAAAAATCTTACCAATCTTACCTGGACAATCAAATCCAATACAAAAGTAATGATTGTGAAGATTCGTTGATGGCAACAATCGATTGCGGTGTGTCATTAGGCTCAGTACTTGGGCCCCTTTTTTATATGTGAACGATTTTCCAAAAATATTTGAAGATAGCAAAGCAGTTCTTTTTGCAGATGACACTACAGTTAATCATATTCAAAATCATTGGAAGCATTTTGCCAAGATTTGAAATGTGGTGGATTATAGTTTAACAATAACCATCTAGCATCAACAAAAGTAATTGTAGCTTGCTAAAAATTAGCTGTAAAATATCAGTAAATTTTAGTAAAAAATATCGATAGCTGCCCCATATTAAAGCCCAACGCTCTTGCAAATAACTTGGTTTTATTGTACCTAAAAAACTGCGTTTGAAAGAACATATCTATAACTTAGATAAAAAAATTTTAAAAAAATAGTTGGAAGTTGTTTTCAAAGTCAGAAATTTTTTCAGTAAAAAAAACAATTAGTTCAGTTTTATAACGCAAATGGAAAATCGGTTATCGAATTTAGAATTTTAGCGCATGGAAATGCTTCAAAAACGCAATTGAATAAAGTATTTAAGTTAAACAAACGATTTTCATTTAATAAACGATTGTCTAATCCTTAATTTATGATTGAAAACAACATTTCCTTTGTTTACGAAGTAACATTACTTTTTGATGAATTAGGTAAAATCTATACAAACTAAAATCTTAGTGTTTTTCTAACACGGACCGAAGTCTGCAGCTTGTGGCGAGAATGTACATTGCGCAACCAAAAACCTCTATTGATTTTAAAAAAAAGCATTTGTGCAAAAAATCATAATATTTTTTTGACTAAATTAGAAAGATATGGGTTTCGGGGTAAATTCTTTGATTTAAAAAAAAATCTGGCCAATCTTACCTGGACAATCAAATCCAATACAAAAGTAATGATTGTGAAGATTCGTTGATGGCAACAATTGATTGCGATGTGTCATAAGGCTCAGTACTTGGACCCCTTTTTTATATGTGAACGATTTTCCAAAAGTATTTGAAGATAGCAAAGCAGTTCTTTTGGCATATGACACTACAGTTAATCATATTGAAAATCATGGGAAGCATTTTGCCAAGATTTGAAATGTGGTGGATTATAGTTTAACAATAACCATCTAGCCTTAACAAAAGTAATTGTAGCTTGTTAAAAAATAGCTGTAAAATATCAGTAAATTTTTGTTTGAAAAAAACATCGATAGCTGCCCCATATTAAAGCCCAAGGCTCTTGCAAATAACTTGGTATTATTGTACCTAAAAATTGAGTAAAGAACATATCTATAACTTAAATAAAAAACTTTAAAAAAAAATTGTTCGGAGTTGTTTTCAAAGTTAGAAATTTTTTCAGTAAAAAAACAATTAGTTCAGTTTTATAACTCAAATGGAAAATCAGTTATCGAATTTAGAATTTTAGCGCAAGGAAATGCTTCAAAATTACAATTTAATAAAGTATTTGAGTTACACAAACGATTTTCATTTAATAAACGATTGTCTATTCCTTAATTTATGATTCAAAACAACATTTCCTTTGTTTACGAAGTGACATCACTTTTTGATGAATCAAGAGAAACTGAGACTTTTTTGAAAATAGATGACACAATACAAAGGAGATCAACTTGTCAAAGCCGCGAGAAATCTTATCCCATCATTTTTTTCAGGTAGTAAAATTGGAGCTCAGGTGGCTTAAATTAGGTTTTATGTTGCATATAAAAAATGAATTGATTCCTCAAAACATAAAAACAATGACTCATCCGGAAATTACTTGTTCTTTCAAACCTTTTACCAGAAACTATGTTATTGATAACAAGCAAATGTTTGAGTTGTTTCTTAAGTAGAATTAATCTATCTCACCCTCACTCTTTAATCAACTCCTCTCCTTTTACGCTCTCAGGTACACCTTAAATGAGTAGAACTACTCTTTGGTTTTTTCCCTCTAGGCAGTGAGTTTACTGCTTCTGGTAAATTCAATTATTCAATAATCAATTGAATTTTGCCAAAGTTTGAGTCGCACAAAATCGTGGCACAGCCTAACAATGGTCGCTTAAAATTGCAATATAAATTGCTCAAAGTCGCACCATAAGTCTTGCAAAGTCGCGAAATAAATCGAGCAAATATATAAAAGTAATGGGCATCACTTGCGAGACAAAAGAACTAATGAACAGAACCTGTTCATAAAAATACTGGGAAAAAATCATCTTTAACGCTCGACAAACCCGATTTAGCTTAAGCTTGAACAAGTGTAGTCAGCAAAAAATACCTTTTATAAATTACTGAAACCAGATCAGCTATTGGTCAATGATGGTCATTTGGGCAGATATGAAAAAAACTAGTAACCAACTTATACATTTGAGAAAACTGCATAAGTTTGATAAAACTCCCAGGGATTTTTGCTTCTACACAATTTGCAATGAGAAGTTGCGGAGTTTTTGCTGCAACACAAAAGATTCAACACAAAATAACTTTGAAAAGGTTGTTGCAAATTTTCGGGTTTTTTGCTGGAAGAAAAAAGATGCAATGCAATTTATTTTTGAAAATGGTGAACAGAAAACTATTATACTGGTACTTACGTCAAAAGTCCAGAAACGGGAAAAACTAGACGTCATTTATTTCAAAAAATAAAAGTGTGAAATTGAGATTTACATTTATTTTGATGCAATACGTAATGCAATGCAATTCACATGAGTTCAGATATAACGATCAGCGATAGCCGAACTATAATGGCATGAGAAGGACACTGATCGTCGCGTAAGTAGTAAACACCGACCGAACACTTACCGCCTCATAGGTAGTTTGGGTCATGGGTTTTCGATCAATTGGAGCACTTAGCACTGTGGTAAGGCGTTCACTTTGAAATCGTCAGATCGTGTATTCGACCGCAAATTATTATGAAAACTTGATTTTGTCAGGTTTCGCACATCTTACAAAACCCTTGCCATCCGGCGGCGTTGGCATTAACCAAGTTGCTGTTCACATTCATATCTATAAATTTAATTTGTACCGCAGGTCAACTGACCTTGCCAGTCCGTAAAGCTAAAAGCATTGATCGCTCAGAGCAAGAGTTAAGATTTTATCTTTCAGTTATCTTTTGTTCTCTATAGAGTTACCAAGATCGGTAGTTGCCACTCCGTAGATATACTCAATAGATATTAATCCGTAGTTGCCACTCCGTAGATAGACTCATAGATATTAATACGACGTAGTTGACACTCCGTAGTTGCAACTCCGTTGATAGACTCAATAGATATTAATACGACAAGGTATGAGATGGCAAGTCAGCAGGATACAAAAACCCGCTGAGTATTTCACAATTTTGGCAGAAAGCATCGACAGAACCACCACTGGAGTGGCCCAAATGTCCAGTCATGATGGAAATAGCCTTTCTGGCAAAAGACGGAATAGAAATACGATACCTACTTCGTCCTTAGCCACCAACCATCGATCCAACGGAACCATTTCACAAATTTGAAATAGCAAAAACGGCAGAAGCAGAAAAACGAAAACGAGATGTACAAAACCAGGAGAAAAATGTGAACTCGGCAAATAAACAACAAAAGTCAGAGAGAGAGAGAGGAGCACTTTGCATCAATTTCGCGTGGGACGAAACAGATGCCAAGGTGAGAAGTTATATACTCTTGTGTATAATACAAGCCACAATAAATACTCTTGAAATACAAGCCACAATATCTAAAGATTTGTTGCAAAAACTTCAAGACATTTTAGTTACATCAAAAATAACTGCTTTCGAGAGGTATAATTTCATTTGTTGTAAGCAACGAAAAACGAATCACAAAAATAATTCAATTAGGATCTAGTAGAATTAGCGTCAAGCGCAGATTGCAGTCACAGAAAAAGCAAATGAGTCCGAGGCATGTTCACGGCCCATACGACAAATGAAAAGATCGCGTAAGAATAACTAGCAGAGAAAAGATTGCCCCAAAGTGAATATGAATGTAGAATTAGAAGAAAAACTAGAGGAATTAGAGGAAAAATTAACACAAGATGTGCACAAAACCCACAGGGAAATCAAAATAAGATATGCTACAAATGTGGCAAACAAATCGGTCTCAACCACTTACAATTGTGCCTAGCCAAAGACAAATTGTGTACCAATCGTGTAAAAAGAGGACATTTCGCGAACGTATGCAGATCGATGAATAAAAACTATTTGCAACAGTCAAGCAGAAATCCACCAGAGCGAGAACAGGAAGAAAGAACCGAAGATGACAAGATTGACCCCGTAGCCTACGCAGAATTCATCTCAACAAACGTCTGGGAAGACATACCACGAGACAAATTCACTATAATTGCCAACTTTGAAGCCTTTGAAATGAAAAATTTGATCGATGTACGCAAAGAAGACTTAAATGGCCACATTGTGAAATTGAAAAAAAAATCAGAAAACATATTCGCAGTTGCAGATTCAGGAAGCCCAATGTCCTTCTTAAACGAGAAAACAGCAAATAGACTTCAGACAAATGACATATCAGCAAGATTCAAATATATCCCTCTGAAAGACGCTGCAAGAAGATTGGCATGCTACAATGAAAATTGTATCATCCGGAAAAGACTTTTAAAAACTGCGATAGAATCAGTAGGGTGGACTATACAATCCGCTCCATTCATAATTGTGGACGATCAAAAAGCTAGTATTATCCGACGCAACATCATGCCAAAAATTGGCATTGCTCTAGTCCAAGAAATACCAAAACATGACTAAATATTCAACGTCCAAAAATTAGAAAAATCAAATTAGCAGAGAAAACAATGGGTAAAAGAGATTTTTCAACAGCTACGTGTAAGAATTGGAAAAATAAAAAATTGGGAAACCAGAAAATTTATAAGATTATTCATAAAAACAATCACCAAATGCCCAACATCGAACTACTATTTGACAACATTGCAAAAATTATTAAAACGAAGGAAAAAGAGCCCACCGTTTTTTGACACTTGACCTTCGGTATGCATACCCACAAATCGCCCTGGATTCAAAAACTACAAAGCAAAGCAACTTCAGCCTCATTGGAGGCCATGCTAATAGAACATACCAATTCCAAGCGGGATTTTACGGCCTTACGTACATGCCTGCCGAATTCCAAAAGGCAATAAACCTGCTGCAAAAACACCATGACAAACTGCGAAATAACGTTCGCCTACTTGGACGACATACTAATCCTGACAAAACGGTCTAAAGAAACACACAAAAAAACAACTACATAAAGTCTTAACGAAAATAAAGGATAAAAGTTTGACAATTTCAACCGCAAGATGAAAATTTACGTGCAACCAAGTCGCATGACTTGGCTATCACATCAATAGCAAAAACACTAAGACACTAAATTGAAAAACAGGCGCTACAATAAAATTCACACCACCAAAAACTTTCAAACAACTAAAAAATTTTATGGGTTCAAAACATAATCTTACACGATACATACCAAATTAAGCAAAAACAGCATCACTAATAAAAATATTCATAAAAACGGACAAACCCAAAACACTAGATTGGAGGCCGGATCACATAACAGCATTTAACCAAATATAGAAAATTGTTTCAGAAATAATTGAAAACGAAGATTTCGACCAAAACTTCGAGACCCGAGTAGTCTGCGACGCCTCTAAATTTGGGTTAGCTGCCGCCCTTGAGCAATTTACAACTGAAGGCTGGGTGGCCATAGCGTAGGCTTCCAGATTTATAAATTCACTAGAAAAGTTTGTAGGAATCGTTTGGGCAATAGAGCACTTCAAACACTACTCACCACCGAGTAATAGACCACCGAGCTCTGATCATCGCATTGAACGCCAGTGTAAAATCAAAAACCAGTCAAAGTAGGCTCACTTTATGGATTGATCATTTGATCCCATTTAGTTTTGACACGAAATATTTGGCGAGGACTAAAATGGGAATAACAGACTACATTTTGCGAAACCCGATAGGGTTGGCAATACCCCCCCCCCCCCAGTGAGTACGATGAGGAATTTGTAGAAGCGTCAATTAACGCATTCATTGCAAATCTTGAATTGTTTGATAATGTCATTCGAAACTAACTAGCCAATCAGGATCAAGTACCATATCGGCTAAGCAAAACGCGCGCAGAATTTATAAGAAAAATAAGCACTCAATTGAAAGCACAATTCAAATATTCCGAACATACCGATCACGGTCAGAAAAATTGTGAATGAAAACAATTATTTGATCAAACCTACGCCCAGAAACCAGCAGTCAACAGAAAAAGGACAAACAAAACAATAAATTTCTTTAATTTTACAAGTAAAAACATGAGTAGGAGAATAAAAACGTTAAGGGAAGCTCCATCCCAGATATGGCGCAAGCAAGAGACAGCGGCAAAAAAAGGGTCACATACTCCACGAGAGGCAGACAACAGGAAACATCTTGGAGAAGCAAATCTGACAAAAAAAGAGTCTATCCGATCCCAGATGGCACCGACGCATAACAACAGCGACATACGAACGCTGGATGTCGTCGTCACAAACAATCTCGTGTAGAGCAGCTCCATACCAATCAAGGACGCACGGGAGAAAAAACAATCCGACAAAATGATTAGAAGGTCATACTTTCAGAAAGCTCGACCACCCCAATTAGGATACAAAAAAAGAGAAAAAATGCAAGAAACATTACCCAACAGGGCCGACAGCCATAAAAGAGCAATTTCCGCAACTCAAACGACGATTCAATCAGTTGAAACACAAACGCAGACATATCTAAACACGAAGCAAAACCAAGACGTAGAGTCCCAAACAGAATTGACGGTGGAAGACAACGAGCAATATGATTTTTGCGAAAGCAGAGTAGACCCATCAATACAACAGATTATCGGTGTGGCTGGTCATTGTCGGTGGAAAAACTAACCCCGACAATGACCCTCCACACCCAGCAACTCGAAGCCAGTCATGAGATGATTGTAGCGAGCGTAGGGACAGCCTTGGAATCGGAGGAGGTTACACCTCTATATTGAAGAAACCTACAAAAGGTTATCAGAATCAGCTTCATTGCGGCAGTCACCCGCAAGGACCAAATTCGAAACCTATTGTCAACTTGGTCAAAAGGAGAGACTGAAATTGGCCTACTTTTTGTTGCAAGGTACGCAATCGCTTGCATGTCAGGGAAGACTGCTCGATCCTAGACGGGAGGATCATCAACCCTCAACAACTCAGACAAACAATCTTGTACAGCCTACATCTCACATACTTAGGTGCAGCCGCAAAGCTGGTCTTATGTGAAAGTATCTGTTTTTTTTATATTCATCGAACGATTGTCCAAATGTCCCAGAATTGCAGACAGTGCACTTAACAAGGTAAAAACTCGAAACCGGCACTAGGTAAAGCAATTTCATTCCAAACTGAATCAGTAGTCAAACGAAATGAGGAGGTGCAACTAGACTTCTCTAGGCTCTTTCCGTATGAATTAAATGAGATTGCTTATAATTTAGTCGCGGTCGATAAATTGTCAAAATCTCTGCGGATATCGCTGAACACAAGTGCGGACATCGCTATAAAATTTATGCAAAGGTATGTTTAAATAATGGAGTCCTAGGAAATTTAGGGTGTGACCAAGCGCAAATGTTTTGAGCAAAAAAAAATCAGTTTTTCCGCAAAATAATAAATCTAAAACTTCTGTTTGCAACAGTGGATGATCACAGATTTATAAGGGTAGTCGAACAAGTGATACAAACACTGAAACACAGTTCAGGTGTAAGGCGAATAGATCAAACATCACCGTTCAATTTTGCGTTGGAAAAACACTGAGAATAACTCCGCGCGGTAAAAAAAAAATTCTCTCCCTTCGAAGCCTCCATGGGACGTAAACCAAACACACCACTGTCAAACATAGCGAACACTAGTTCACCGAATAATTTGAATTGGAAAAACGCGAAACATGGGAAAATCTGATGTATCCCCATTGCCGCCAGAATTTATGCACAATCTACAGTGTTGGTCAGAAACGTCCAGAGGCCACAAACTAGGAAACCCAAAAGGAGACGAACATCATCGCAACGGAACAAAGCAGGTGTGAGAATTGGATATTCACTAGCTAGGGAAAAGGAAACTCTGAGTTCAAGGTTTATAGGAACACAACCACAAGTAGACTTGAACACTAATAAAATAAAACAGGTATCCAGAAAAGCCATAAAACTAGCAACAAAAGTAAAAGACCCAAAGACATTCGAGCAAAAATATAAGACCGTAGACGAGAAATTACTAACTAATAAGCCGAACACGGCTTGGGTACAGAAAAGTGGCAAACAACCTAAGTTGCTAAGGCACAGTGGGTTTGCCTTTATGCCAAACACACTTATCTATGGACCGTGCAGACCAGTACGGACAGGAGGAAAACCGACTCCCAAACAGCCCAGAGGTATGTATGACCTTCAAAAAAGGAGACAAAAAGAAGGTAGAGGACAAAACATCATCCTCGAGTGAAGACTGGTCAGCGACTACACCTGCAAACATGGCAACCTCACTCAAACGGATCGACCTCAAAAAGACACCTACACCATCTCAGCCACAGACAACACAAATAGAAGCAACAAGAAAACCAACAAGGGCAAGACAGTCACTGCTGGCTAAAGCGCTAGGAAGTCCAGTCCCGATAAACCATATCGAAAAAAAACAGTTCAGCATAGCGTCGCCCGAAAAACCAACCAAAACCACGCAAAAGAAACAGAACAAACCCAGCATCACAAGTTTCATTAACGGAATTGGTTTCGAGAGAACACCCTGAATTTATTGCTTGTGTTAAATTTCTCGAGACAATCAGAATTTCGAGATCTTGTATTCCCTAGCGACAGCCCATTAAAAGAAAAGATACTGATGACGGAGAAGAAATAAGTCAATAAAAGTCATGAGGTACCGGCGGTGCAAGAACAATTCTACACAACCGAAGAACACGAAAAACAACCAGACTATGAGGATGAAAAGGAAATTACCCATACAAAGCAGGGCGATGAACCACATTCTGTGAAGCAGCCCACAGAATTGGAGAAGCTCACTGAAAAAACAGAGAACTAACAGTACGCGGACTCACAGGGACTGAACAACTCAAATTTAAACTTATGAAAACCCACTGGGACTCAAAATTCAATTTGTTGTTCAGAGGAAGGAATGTCATCCGGCCTGATTGGCTTTAAACAAGTTGATGTACCTATTTAGATATTTATATTTATAGGTACAATTTGTATTGCTGGTCAATTTTGGCCAATCCGTAACGCTAAGAGCATTGATTGGTCAGAGCAACGGTTAAGAGATTATCTTTCAGTTATCTTTTGTTCTCTATTGAGTTACCAAGATAGTTACCAATCCGAAGGGATTCACGAAATTTCCGTACGACAAGGTATGACAACCCTCATAAAACCGATCAAACAGTAAGTTTTTTGAAAAAATTGTCTCCTAAATTAGGGAACCAGCGGTTTAGAGTTTTATTACTCAACTTTTTGTTTTGTCTCTAGCATTAGAGTGTTTTGTCAAGAATATTCGATGTTCAATTTGTGCCTGCGAACTGAAGCCTAGATTAAAGTTTACTCCTATTTTTGTTTAAAAATCGTTCAATACATTTTTAAAGAATTTTTTTCAATTATTTAATGAATTTCAGCCAAACAACCGTTGAAAAACAATTTTGCGATAATTTAAACTGTTTAAAAATATAACAAGCAGTCAATTGAAGCCAGCTTTAATAGAAAGGTAAAGTTTTGTTTCTTTCAGAAAAAAATGATAGCATCAAAAATTGTTTTTAAATTTCAGCTGTAAGACCTTTTCTAATAATTTACAACACTTCATTTTAAGAGTTTCGAAAAAAACTAAAACCAACAATCTGATTTTAAAACTGAAGAATCAGATTTCGATCAATTTGAACATTTGATTTTTGCACATATCTTAAGTTTTTATACTTTATATTTATTTAAGCGATTTTTTGCCTTATAGTTTTTTCAAAATTTTTGATGTTTTATTTCCGGAGAAAAATGGTTATTTTATTTTTTTGAAGAAAATAGTAAGAAAAGGCGGTACAGGTTAAAAAAAAATACAATTTTTTGAAACGCAGAACGTTGAAATAGATATTAAAGCAGTTTTTAGGCGGAAGAAAAACAACCTCTTTTGAAAATTAATCGTTTTTTTTTCTTGTGTTCTGATGAATACCTCTTTTATCAAGAGAAATCGATAAATATATCCCGTTAATAATGAAAAACTATCACTCATTTGCACCAATTGCTAAATATTTTAGCATCAAAATTCTGCAAATCAAGTCGTTTTGCACCAATTCACATCAGAAAAGTAATTATATGTACCAAGGACTGTACACCCTCACCAGCAAATGAACATCCTCGACACTAAAATTACCCTTTAGAAATTCAATCATTTATAGGAAAAAAGACTCGCACGCCGATATCACGGCGAATTACCTTTTCAAATAACAACAAGGAAAGACAGTTACAGCGTAAGTAGCACTTAATGTTTTGACCATTGCCTTGAAAAAATTCAACACAGTTTTCTCAAAATATTGTCGTTTTTATCCGACGTGGTGCGATAAAAGGAGTTGACACAAAAAACTGGAGATTATGTATACTGTATACTCGGTAGTCATAATTACACTTGCGTCAGCTTAGTATTTAAAAAAAAAAAACTTTCTTTTATCTAACCTAAGTTGCCCATATTGGTGCCATTTTGATAGCATGCGCTTTGACATTCTAATTGTAATAAGTTAACAAAGTTAATACAGTTGATGCAATTTTAGTTCATCAATAGAACCGAAAAAAAAAATCTTATCTGTTTCAAACACATAACAATCATAAAAACTTAAAGTCAGAAATGTTTCTAACTCAATACATCTCGCAATTTTTTGAAATGCATAATTTCTACACAATGTGGTTTATGGCTTTGCTAAATGCAAAAATTTGTTACATGTAAAAATAGTGTGGATGCTTTCTGTGTATAGAATCCTAAATTACAAAATTGTGTCTATTTGAGTGTGGTGCCAATTTTGCTGAAATGCATTGACAATTAATAAGCATATGTATCATTTTATTCGTGACCAGTTTTTATCGATTGTTAAGCGTGCGTGCCTGAGTAAAGCGTGCGAAGCGTACTGCGTGAGACTCAAAATCTCTTGATTGCAGTAGATCGCAGACCGAGACTTGTTTAAATTTTTGCTAATTCGAGGCTTTCTTCTAATTTTTCGTACAACTTTTAGAGCTGATTTTGTTGTGTTTTGCTTCTTTTTGCGAAGCAGTATTTCTCTTCTATAAAAATTAACCCAATTAAAACAAGTTTTTAAGATAAATTACTAGAAAAACAAAAAAAAATTTTTTTTCTTAAATCAAACCTTTTTCAAACTTCGCAGATTTCTGAATCTATAAAAATTGTGATCCCAAAAAGGCGCTGAAATACCTAAAGTAAACTAGCGTTTCTCAAGTAAAATTAAATTTTTAAACACAAAACACTAGATTGGCAGCCGGATCACATAGCAGCATTTAACCAAATATGGAAACTTGTTTCAGAAGTAACTGAAAACAAAGATTTCGATCAAAACTTTGAGACCCGAGTAGTCTGCGACGACTCTAATTTCGGGTTAGGTGCGGCCCTTGAACAATTTACAACTGAAGGCTGGGTGGCCATAGCGTAGGCTTCCAGATTTATAAATTCACTAGAAAAGTTTGTAGTGATCGTTTGGGCAATAGAACACTTCAAACACTACTCACCACAGAGTAATAGTTCACCGAGCTCTGATCAGCGCATTAAACGCCAGTGTAAAATCAAAAACCAGTCTAAGTAGGCTCACTTTATGGATTGATCATTTGATCCCATTTAATTTTGACACGAGGACTAAAATGGGAATAACAGACTACATTTTGCGAAAGCCGATAGGATTGGCAATACCCCCCTCCCCCAGTGAGTATGATGAGGAATTTGTAGAAGCGTCAATTAACGCATTCCTTGCAAATCTTGAATTGTTTGACAACGTCATTCGGAACTAACTAGCCAATCAGGATCAAGCACCATACCGGCTAAGCAAAACGCGTGCAGAATTTATAAGAAAAATAAGCACTCAATTGAAACCACAAGCACAATTCAAGTATTCCGAACAGACCAATATTGGTCAAAAAAACGGAACAAAACAATTATTTGAACAAAGCTACACCCAGAAACCAGCAGTCAACAGAAAAAACGACAAACAAAACAATAAAATTCCTTAATTTTACAAGTAAAACATGAGTAGGAGAACTGAGAATAAAAACGTCAAGGGAAGCTCCATCCACCTTGATATCGCTGAACACAACTGCGGACATCGCTATAAAATTTATGCAAAGGTATGATTAAATGATGAAGTCCTAAGAAATTTAGGGTGTGACCAAGCGCAAATGTTTTGAGCAAAAAAAAAATCAGTTTTTCCGCAAAATAATAAATCTAAAACTTCTGTTTGCAACAGTGGATGATCACAGATTTATAAGGGTAGTCGAACAAGTGATACAAACACTGAAACACAGTTCAGGTGTAAGGCGAATAGATCAAACATCACCGTTCAATTTCGCGTTGGAAAAACACTGAGAATAACTCCGCGCGGTAAAAAAAATTCTCTCCCTTCGAAGCCTTCATGGGACGTAAACCAAACACACCACTGTCAAACATAGCGAACAATGGTTCACCGAATAATTTGAATTGGAAAAACGCAAAACATGGGGAAAATCTGATGTATCCCCAGTGTCGCCAGAAGTTATGCACAATCCACAGTATTCGTCAGAAACGTCCAGAGGCCACAAACTCGGAATCCCCAAAGGAGACAAAGTTTAAAGGAACACAACCACAAATAGACTTGAAAACTGAAAAGATAAATCAGGTAGCCAGAAAAGCCATAAAACTAGCAACAAAAGTAAAAGACCCGAAGACATTCGAGCAAAAATATAAGACCGTAGACGAGAAATTACTAACTTATACGCCGAACACGGCTTGGGTACAGAAAAGTAGCAAACAACCTAGGTTGCTAAGGCACAGTGGGTTTGCCTTTATGCCAAACACACTTATCTACGGACCGTGCAGACCAGTACGATTAAACGACTATGTCGCATACAAACCTGCAAGAGGTACAGGTCCGTGCTTGTGTATTGTTATATTGAACAGCCCAAGGCGCCCCTACATCCCATCTTAAAGGAGGGCCGTCCATGAGATTGCCCCGAAAGGAACAGCAAGCAGGAAGAGAAGCCGAATCAGAAGAGAAAAAAAATACAAACCATAAAACGCTGAACACAACTGCGGACATCGCTATAAATATTATGCAAAGGTATGTTCAAATGATGGAGTCCTAAGAAAGTTAGGGTTTGACCAAGCGCAAATGTTTTGAGCAAAAAAAAATCAGTTTTTCCGCAAAAAAATAAATCAAAAACTTCTGTTTGCAACAGTGGATGATCACAGATTTATAGGGGTAGTCGAACAAGTGATACAAACACTGAAACACAGTTCAGGTGTAAGGCGAATAGATCAAACACCACCGTTCAAATTCTCGTTGGAAAAACACTGAGAATAACTCCGCGCGGAGTCAAAAATCTCCCCTCGAAGCCTCTATGGCACGTAAAGCAAACACACCACTGTTAAACAGAGCGAACACTAGTTCACCGAGTAATTTGAATTGGAAAAACGCAAAACATGGGAAAATCTGATGTATCCCCATTGTCGCCAGAATTTATGCACAATCTACAGTGTTGGTCAGAAACGTCCAGAGGTCACAAACTCGGAAACCCAAAAGGAGTCAAGGTTTAAAGGAACACAACCAGTAGACTTGAAAACTAAAAAAATAAAACAGGTATCCAGAAAAGCCATAAAACTAGCAACAAAAGTAAAAGACCCAAAGACTTTCGAGCAAAAATATAAAACCGTAGACGAGAAATTACTAACTAATACGCCGAACACGGCTTGGGTACAGAAAAGTGGCAAACAACCTAGGTTGCTAAGGCACAGTGGGTTTGCCTTTATGCCAAACACACTTATCTACGGACCGTGCAGACCAGTACGATTAAGCGACTATGTCGCATACAAACCTGCAAGAGGTACAGGTCCGTGCTTGTGTATTGTACATATTGAACAGCCCAAGGCGCCCCAACATCCCATCTTAAAGGAGGGCCGTCCATGAGATTGCCCCGAAAGGAACAGCGAGCAAGAAGAGAAGCCGAATCAGAAGAGAAAAAAATACAAACCGGAAGACGGGCAGGAAGAAAACCGACTCCCAAACAGCCCAGAGGTATGTATGACCTTCAAAAAAGGAGACAAAAAGAAGGTAGAGGACAAAACATCATCCTCGAGTGAAGACTGGTCAGCGACTACATCCGCAAACATGGCAACCTCACTCAAACGGATCGACGTCAAAAAGACACCTACACAATCTCAGCCACAGACAACGCAAATAGAAGCAACAAGAAAATCAACAAGTGCGCGACAGTCAACGCTGGCTAAAAAAATAGGAAATCCAGTCCCGATAAACCACATCGAACGAAAACGTTCACCATAGCGTCGCCCAAAAAACCAACCAAAACCACGCAAAAGAAACAGAACAAACCCAGCAGCATCACAAGTTTCAATAACTGATTTGGTTTTGAGAAAACTCCCTGAATTTATTGCTTGTGTTAAACTTCTCGAGAGAATCAGAGTTTCGAGATCTTGTATCCTCTACCGACAGCCCAATAAAAGAAAAGATACTGTTGACGGAGAAGAAAGAAGTAAATAAAAATCATGAGGTACCGGCGGTGCAAGAACAATTCTACACCACCGAAGAACACGAAAAACAACAACACCATGAGGATGAAAACGAAATAACTCATACAAAGCAGGGCGAGGAACCCCAGTCTGAGAAGCAGCCCACAGAATCGAAGAAGCTCACGGAAAAAACAGAGAACTAACAATACGCGGACTCACGGGGACTGAAGAACTCAAATTTAAACTTATGAAGTCCCACTGGGACTCAAAATTCAATTTGTTGTTCAGAGGAAGGAATGTCATCCGGCCTGATGGGCATTAAACAAGTTGATGTACGTATTTAAATGTTTTTATCAATAGATACAATCTGTACTGCTGGTCAATTTTGGCCAGTCCGTATCGCTAAGACCCTTGATTGGTCAGAGCAACGTTAAGAGATTATCTTTCAGTTATTTTTTGTTTTCTATGAGTTACCAAGATAGTTGCCAATCCGTAGGGATTCACAAGATTTCCGTACGACAAGGTATGACAACCTCCATAAAACCAATCAAATAGTAAGTTTTTCGAAAAATTTGTCTCCCAGATTTAGCGGCTTAGAGTTTCATTACTCAACTCTATGTTTTGTCTCTAGCACTAGAGTGTTTTGTCAAGAATATTCGACGTTAAATTTGTGCTTGCGAACTGAAGCCTAGATTAAAATTTACTCTTACAATTGTTTAATAATCTTTCAATACATTTTTAAAGAAAATTTTTGACAATTCAAAGCCAAATAACCGTTGAAAAACAATTTTGCGATAATTTAAATTTTTTGAAAATATAAAAGCCGTCAATTGAAGCCAGCGTTATTAGAAAAGTAAAAACTTGTTTCTTTCAGAAAATAATGATAGCATCAAAAATTGTTTTTAAATTTCAGCTGAAAGACCTTTTCCAATTTTTTACAACACTTCTCTTTAAGAGTTTACAAAAAAAACTAAAACCAACAATCTGATTTTAAAACGAAAGAAAAATCAGATTCGATCAATTTGAACATTTGATTTTTGCGAATACTTTAAGTTTTTATACTTTAAATTGATTTAAGCGATTATTTTCCTTATAGCTTTTCAAAATTTTCGATGTTTTATTTCCGGAGAAAAAAGGTTATTTTATTTCTTTGAGGAAAATAGTAAGAAAAGGCGGTACAGGTAAAAAAACAATTCTTTGAAACGCATAACGTTGAAATGGATATCAAAGCAGTTATTAGGCGGAAGAAAAACAACCTCTTTTGAAAAATAATTGTTTTTTTTTCTAGTGTTCTGATGAATACCTACTTTATCAAGAGAAATCGATAAAACTATCCCGTTAAAAATGAAAAACCATCATTCATTTGCACCAATTGCTAAATATTTTAGCATCAAAATTGTGCAAATCAAATCGTTTTGCATCAATTCACATCAGAAAAGTTTTAAAGATTAAAATTAACTTTTGTAAATAATTATATCTACCCAGGACTGTACGCCCTCACCAGCAACTAAACATCCTCGACACTAAAAGTGCCCTTTAGAAATTCAATCAGTTATAGGAAAAAAGACTCGCACGCCGATATCAATCGCAAGTTAGCCGGCGAATTACCTTTTCAAATAACAACAAGGAAAGACGGTTACAGCGTAAGTAGCACTTAATGTTTTGACCATTGCTTTGAAAAAATTCAACACAGTTTTCTCAAAATATTGTCGTTTTTATCCGACGTGGTGCAATAAAAGGAGTTGACACAAAAAACTGGAGATTATGTATACTCGGTAGTCATAATTACACTTGCGTCAGCTTAGTATTTAATCAAAACTTTCTTTTATCTAACCTAAGTTGCCCATATTGGTGCCATGTTGATAGCATGCGCTTTGACATTCTAATTGTAATAAATTAACAAAGTTAACACAGTTGATGCAATTTTAGTTCATCAATAGAACCGAAAAAAAAACTTACCTGTTTCAAACACATAACAATCATAAAAACTTAAATTCAGAAATGTTTCTAACTCAATACATCTCGCAATTTTTTGAAATGCATAATTTCTACACAATGTGGCTTAATGCTTTGCTAAATGCAAAAATTTGTTACATGTAAAAATAGTGTGGATGCTTTCTGTGTGTAGTATCCCAAATTACAAAATTGTGTCTATTTGAGTGTGGTGCCACTTTTGCTGAAATGCATTGAAAGTTAATAAGCATATGTATCATTTTATTCGTGAACAGTTTTTATCGTTGGTTAAGCGTGCGTGCCCGAGTGATTACTGCGTGAGACTCAAATCTCTTGATTGCAGTAGATCGCAGATCGAGACCTGTTCAAGTTTTTGCTAATTCGAGGCTTTTTTCTATTTTTTCTTACACTTTCTAGAGCTGCTTTTGTTGTGTTTTGCTTGTGTTTGCAAAGCAGTATTTCGCTTCTATAAAAATTAAACAAATTAAAACAAGTTTCTAAGAAAAATTACTTGAAAAACGAAAAAAAAAATTAAAAAATCAAACGTTTTTCAAATTTTGCAGATTTCTGAATTTATGAAAATTGTGATTCCAAAAAGGCGCTGAAATACTCAAAGTAAACTAACGTTTCTCAAGTAAAATTAAATTAAAATTCGTTTTAAATTAAGCTTTTATCAGCTATTAAGCAATTAAAATAACACAGTTTGCTCACTTTATTCGCTCGAAATAAGACAAAAAAATCAAAAAATTCAAACCGGTTTTTCTCAATATTGGGAACTTTTTTGAATATTTCAATGGGGTTCGAATCACGGCTGTAAGGGCTTTAATATGATTTATCATTCATTTCAGTCCGAGAATTATTTGTGGTACCTGATTCTGAACAAAAAGAAAAATAAAAAAAGAAATAACTCAAACACGGTGGAATACAAAGTTACTCCCCAACTTCAATGGTTGGAACAACAATACAAGTAGGCGACTGCGATTAACATAAATATCTTATGAAGTAAGATTTCAATTTGAAGTAAGATAAATCAAGTGGATTTCGTTTTCTATCAACCAAGCGGAGTAAAAAAAGTACCTTATAATCCAATAATTCAACCCCATTAATTATTTTCATAAAAACTACAATAGAAGATTGCCGAAACTCAAAAACGTTAAGAGAAATATTTTTTTGCTCGCGATTAGCAAGGGTTATCACTCGGAACAAACATTATCTGGTAAACAACTTGTTCAGCGGAGTCACTGAATCATTTTCTCAAAACCGCCTTTTCGTCAACCAACAGGCATATTTTGATTGTCTGCATGTCAGATACCCGTTCGGATAAATTTTTTCTAAATCTAGTTTCAGTTTTATCAACTCCGGTTCGGCATAATTTCAGTTTTCCGTTTTTTTGGGTTTAACTTTTTTTTGGCATACACCTGGTAGGCTTAAGGGCTTCATATTGCGCGTTTGGACGAGAGAAACAAGTTTAATATGCGTGTGAGGGTGTAAATTGTTTTTTTTTTTTCAAAATTTTAGTGCTTCTTCTGAAAAAAGTTTTGGCTCACCGGTTGTCTGCTGAAAAGTTGTCAGCTTTGCTACCGCCTAGTAAGTTTTGTTTCGATGCAATTTTAACTATCAAATTTGTTATTTAAAACAAATTGACCCACAGATAAGAAATTTTTGGTAGATTTAGTTTTTCTTGAACTTCCAAAACTTTTCTTTCGATTTTATGTTAGTTTGTCATGCTGTTTGTGGTTGTATCGCAATTGTTGCAAGGCTCTGCTTCGCCTCTGTGTTGAAAATTTACACCGTCAGAAAACTTTGAATCCGCTCTTGTCTTCATCAAATACCGACGCTGCTTCTTCCACTGAATTGTTTCAATTTCTAAAAAGTAACAAGTTGCTGAGTTCTCTTTATATTTTTATAAAGAACTGCAAGAACCTGTCTTGTTTAGGTGGAGCAGCAGATGTTCATATATCCGAAGTCACTCCTAATGCTTTACAAAGGTAAGAAACTAAATGGTTGCGGAGCGCAATTGCAACAATCAGATATTTGTACTTATAGATCTTTGCATAGATATTTGTACTTATAAAACTGACGGCTGGCAGCAAAAGCGTTTTGAGTTCAAATGCCATTTTGTCAGCTACCACATGAAAGATATAAAACATTACTTTTTGGAGAACAAATATGGCAATAAGAGTTGCCTAAGCTAGCTACCCGAGATAATTTAAGCCAGCATTGAACCTAAAGACCCACAAAAACGATGTAGATCACCTTTAATAAAAATTTATTTTTTGGTCAACTCTTACACAGAGCTCAGAAAAAGGTCAGGGTAACGGCAAATTTCGTTTTTTTAATTGGTTCATTTCTGGATAATGATTAGCACGAAAAACAAAGTTGTTGTGGAAAAGCTACCTCTGCGAGTTTTTTCCACATTTGGAAGTAGTTGTTATTTCGGGGGCGTTAGACAGTGCCGAAGTTAGAGAGTGCCGAAAAAGGCGGGAAATATTGGAACGCAATTTAAGAGGCTAGCTTTTGGCGGGAAAATTAATAATGACACTTGAAACTTTTTCAGACTCAATTTTGGCGCCAAAATCGATGAGCAAACAAAACTTTCTTTTCTTTTCTCAATTAGTTCACGACAAATAAACTTGTTCAGACTCAATTTTGGCGCCAAAATCGATGAGCAAACAAAACTTTCTTTTCTTTTCTCAATTAGTTCACGACAAATAAGTCAGTTTCTGCACTCTTTAACAAATTTTCGGCACTCTTTAACAAATTTTTGTTTTCGGCACTCTCTTACTTCGGCACTGTCTTACCCAACCGTTATTTCTTAATCTTAGAGACCGGAATTCATTGCGCATATTAGCTTCTCTCCCTGCGCAAATTAGCTTGAGAAAAATTGTAAGCCCTCGAAATTGTTTCGTACGTTGAGAAGGTTTTTATTGGAGTGCGGTCTGTATTTAGACAACCGCGTATTCATACTCGTCAGTTTTAGACAAATACTGTATGAACCAATCAGAACCGAGATAAGACATTAAATATCTAAATTAAATAATGATTATTTGTTAATTTTTTCCTTGTCTCGATTCTGATTGGTTAAAACAGTATTTATCTAAATACTGACGTGTCTGAATACGCGGTTGTCTAAACACTGCTACGAGTGGAACCCCTCATGCGCAAAGGACCGAATGCGCGAAAATAAAAATCAGCCAATCAGATTTCAGTAATCTAAAATTTGGAAAGAAAGTAAACATTTCCAGGGACTGGAGTATTGATATTGGCCGAAAATAAAAACGGCAGAAACATGCAAAAATTTCAAATTGTCATTGACCGCCGCAACATTTGGACAAATTTTAAAGTTCAAGGGTTTTTTATGAAAAAACCAAAGATTGCTTCATTTATTTCATTTTAACTGAATGGCAATTGTTTCTTTTTTAAAATTGATTTTCGGCTAATTTTGTCTTCGGTCATTGGCCTTCAAGTTTTTTCGCCCATTCGGTCCGTCGCGCATGAGAATAGCCCCCAAAGGCTGGAATCCCTCATGCGCTAAGGACCGAATGCGTGAAAACAAAAATCAGCCAATCAATTTTCAGTGATCCAAAGTTTGGAAAGAACGTAAACATTTCCAGGGACTGGAGTATTGATATTGGCGGAATTTAACAACGGCAGAAACATGCAAAAACTTCTATTTGTCATTGACCGCCGCAGCATTAGGAAAAACTTTACAGTTCACGGGTGTTTTTAATGAAAAAAGCAAAGGTTGCTTCATTTAATTCATTTTAACTGAATGGCAATTGTTTCTTTTTAAAAACTGACTTTCGGCTAATTTTGTCTTCGGTCCTTGGCCTTCAAGTTTTTTCGCCCATTCGGTCCGTCGCGCATGAGAATAGCCCCCAAAGGCTGGAATCCCTCATGCGCTAAGGACCGAATGCGTGAAAACAAAAATCAGCCAATCAATTTTCAGTGATCCAAAGTTTGGAAAGAACGTAAACATTTCCAGGGACTGGAGTATTGATATTGGCGGAATTTAACAACGGCAGAAACATGCAAAAACTTCTATTTGTCATTGACCGCCGCAGCATTAGGAAAAACTTTACAGTTCACGGGTGTTTTTAATGAAAAAAGCAAAGGTTGCTTCATTTAATTCATTTTAACTGAATGGCAATTGTTTCTTTTTAAAAACTGACTTTCGGCTAATTTTGTCTTCGGTCCTTGGCCTTCAAGTTTTTTCGCCCATTCGGTCCTTCGCGCATGATAATAGCCCGCTCCAAGGGTGGAATCCTTCATGCCCTAAGAAGCGAATGCGCGAAAACAAAAATCAGCCAATCAGATTTCAGTAATCAAAAATGTGGGTAGAAAGTAAACATTTCCAGGGACTGGAGTATTGATATTGGCGGAATATAAAACCGCAGAAATATGCAAAATCTTCAAATTGTCATTGACCGCCGCAAAATTAGGACAAATTTTATATTTCAAGGGTTTTTTATGAAAAAACCAAAGATTGCTTCATTTATTTCATTTTAACTGAATGGCAATTGTTTCTTTTTTAAAATTGATTTTCGGCTAATTTTGTCTTCGGTCATTGGCCTTCAAGTTTTTTCGCCATTCGGTCCGTCGCGCATGAGAATAGCCCCCAAAGGCTGGAATCCCTCATGCGCTAAGGACCGAATGCGTGAAAACAAAAATCAGCCAATCAATTTTCAGTGATCCAAAGTTTGGAAAGAACGTAAACATTTCCAGGGACTGGAGTATTGATATTGGCGGAATTTAACAACGGCAGAAACATGCAAAAACTTCTATTTGTCATTGACCGCCGCAGCATTAGGACAAACTTTACAGTTCACGGGTGTTTTTAATGAAAAAAGCAAAGGTTGCTTCATTTAATTCATTTTAACTGAATGGCAATTGTTTCTTTTTAAAAACTGACTTTCGGCTAATTTTGTCTTCGCTCCTTGGCCTTCAAGTTTTTTCGCCCATTCGGTCCTTCGCGCATGATAATAGCCCGCCCCAAGGGTGGAATCCTTCATGCCCTAAGAACCGAATGCGCGAAAACAAAAATCAGCCAATCAGATTTCAGTAATCAAAAATGTGGGTAGAAAGTAAACATTTCCAGGGACTGGAGTATTGATATTGGCGGAATATAAAACCGCAGAAATATGCAAAATCTTCAAATTGTCATTGGCCGCCGCAAAATTAGGACAAATTTTATATTTCAAGGTTTTTTTTATTAAAAAACCAAAGATTGCTTCATTTATTTCATTTTAACTGAATGGCAATTGTTTCTTTTCAAAAATTGACTTTCGGCTAATTTTGTCTTCGGTCCTTGGCCTACAACTTTTTTCGCCCATTCGGTATTTCGCGCATGACAATAGCCCCCCTACGCGTGGAATCTCTCATGCGCGAAGAAACGAATGCGCGAAAACAAGAATCAGCCAATCAGATTTCAGTAATCTAAAGTTCGGAAAGAAAGTAAACATTTTCAGGGACTGGAGTATTGATATTGGCCGAATATAAAAAAGGCAGAAATATGCAAAATCTTCAAATTGTCACTGACCGCCACAAAGTAAGGATAAATTTTACAGTTCAAGGGTTTATTATTGAAAGAAGCAAAACATTGCTTCATTTAATTCATTTTAACTGAATGGCAAATGTTTCTTTTTAAAAATTGACCTTCGGCTAATTTTGTCTTCGGTCCTTGGCCTTCAAGTTTTTTCGCCCATTCGGTCCTTCGCGCATGATAATAGCCCGCCCAAGGGTGGAATCCTTCATGCCCTAAGAACCGAATGCGCGAAAACAAAAAATCAGCCAATCAGATTTCAGTAATCAAAATGTGGATAGAAAGTAAACATTTCCAGGGACTGGAGTATTGATATTGGCGGAATATAAAACCGCAGAAATATGCAAAATCTTCAAATTGTCATTGATCGCCGCAAAATTAGGACAAATTTTACAGTTCAAGGGTTTTTTATGAAAAAACCAAAGATTGCTTCATTTATTTCATTTTAACTGAATGGCAATTGTTTCTTTTCAAAAACTGACTTTCGGCTAATTTTGTCTTTGGTCCTTGGCCTACAAGTTTTTTCGCCCATTCGGTACTTCGCGCATGAGAATAGCCCCCCCTACGCGTGGAATCATTCATGCGCGAAGAAACGAATGCGCGAAAACAAAAATCAGCCAATCAGATTTCAGTAATCTAGAGTTCGAAAAGAAAGTAAACATTTTCAGGGACTGGAGTATTGATATTGGCCGAATATAAAAAACGGCAGAAATATGCAAAATCTTCAAATGTGTCTGACCGCCGCAAAATTAGGACAAATTTCTTAGTTCAAGGGTTTTTTAATGAAAGAAGCAAAAGATTGCTTGATTTAATTGATTTTAACTGAATGGCAATTTTTTTTTTTTTAAAATTGACCTTCGGCTAATTTTGACTTCGGTCCTTGGCCTTCAAGTTTTTTCGCCCATTCGGTCCTTCGCGCATGAGAATAGCCCCCCTACGCGTGGAATCCCTCATGCGCGAAGAAACGAATGCGCGAAAACAAAAATCAGCCAATCAGATTTCAGTAATCAAAAATGTGGGTAGAAAGTAAACATTTCCAGGGACTGGAGTATTGATATTGGCGGAATATAAAACCGCAGAAATATGCAAAATATTCAAATTGTCATTGACCGCCGCAAAATTAGGACAAATTTTACAGTTCAAGGGTTTTTTATGAAAAAACCAAAGATTGCTTCATTTATTTCATTTTAACTGAATGGCAATTGTTTCTTTTCAAAAATTGATTTTTGGCTAATTTTGTCTTCGGTCCTTGGCCTACAAGTTTTTTCGCCCATGCGGTACTTCGCGCATGAGAATAGCCCCTACGTGTGGAATCTCTCATGCGCGAAGAAACGAATGCGCGAAAATAAAACTCAGCCAATCAGATTTCAGTAATCTGAAAATTGGAAAGAGAGTAAACCTTACCAGGGACCAGAGTATTGATATCGGCCGAATATAAAAACGGTAGAAATATCTAAAACCTTCAAATTGTCATTGATCGCCACAAAGTTAGGATAAATTTTACAGTTCAAGGGTTTGTTATTGAAAGAAGCAAAACATTGCTTCATTTAATTCATTTTAACTGAATGGCAAATGTTTCTTTTTAAAAATTGACCTTCGGCTAATTTTGACTTCGGTCCTTGGCCTTCAAGTTTTTTCGCCCATTCGGTCCTTCGCGCATGATAATAGCCCGCTCAAGGGTGGAATCCTTCATGCCCTAAGAACCGAATGCGCGAAAACAAAAAATCAGCCAATCAGATTTCAGTAATCAAAATGTGAATAGAAAGTAAACATTTCCAGGGACTGGAGTTTTGATATTGGCGGAATATAAAACCGCAGAAATATGCAAAATCTTCAAACTGTCATTGACCGCCGCAAAATTAGGACAAATTTTACAGTTCAAGGGTTTTTTATGAAAAAACCAAAGATTGCTTCATTTATTTCATTTTAACTGAATGGCAATTGTTTCTTTTCAAAAATTGATTTTTGGCTAATTTTGTCTTCGGTCCTTGGCCTACAAGTTTTTTCGCCCATGCGGTACTTCGCGCATGAGAATAGCCCCTACGTGTGGAATCTCTCATGCGCGAAGAAACGAATGCGCGAAAATAAAACTCAGCCAATCAGATTTCAGTAATCTGAAAATTGGAAAGAGAGTAAACCTTACCAGGGACCAGAGTATTGATATCGGCCGAATATAAAAACGGTAGAAATATCTAAAACCTTCAAATTGTCATTGATCGCCACAAAGTTAGGATAAATTTTACAGTTCAAGGGTTTGTTATTGAAAGAAGCAAAACATTGCTTCATTTAATTCATTTTAACTGAATGGCAAATGTTTCTTTTTAAAAATTGACCTTCGGCTAATTTTGACTTCGGTCCTTGGCCTTCAAGTTTTTTCGCCCATTCGGTCCTTCGCGCATGATAATAGCCCGCTCAAGGGTGGAATCCTTCATGCCCTAAGAACCGAATGCGCGAAAACAAAAAATCAGCCAATCAGATTTCAGTAATCAAAATGTGAATAGAAAGTAAACATTTCCAGGGACTGGAGTTTTGATATTGGCGGAATATAAAACCGCAGAAATATGCAAAATCTTCAAACTGTCATTGACCGCCGCAAAATTAGGACAAATTTTACAGTTCAAGGGTTTTTTATGAAAAAACCAAAGATTGCTTCATTTATTTCATTTTAACTGAATGGCAATTGTTTCTTTTCAAAAATTGACTTTCGGCTAATTTTGTCTTCGGTCCTTGGCCTACAAGTTTTTTCGCCTATTCGGTACTTCGCGCATGAGAATAGCCCCCCTACGCGTGGAATCATTCATGCGCGAAGAAACGAATGCGCGAAAACAAAAATCAGCCAATCAGATTTAAGTAATCTAGAGTTCGAAAAGAAAGTAAACATTTTCAGGGACTGGAGTATTGATATTGGCCGAATATAAAAAACGGCAGAAATATGCAAAATCTTCAAATGTCACTGACCGCCGCAAAATTAGGACAAATTTCTTAGTTCAAGGGTTTTTTAATGAAAGAAGCAAAAGATTGCTTGATTTAATTCATTTTAACTGAATGGCAATTTTTTCTTTTCAAAAATTGACTTTCGGCTAATTTTGTCTTCGGTCCTTGGCCTACAAGTTTTTTCGCCCATTCGGTACTTCGCGCATGAGAATAGCCCCCCTACGCGTGGAATCCCTCATGCGCGAAGAAACGAATGCGCGAAAACAAAAATCAGCCAATCAGATTTCAGTAATCTAAAGTTCGGAAAGAAAGTAAACATTTTCAGGGACTGGAGTATTGATATTGGCCGAATATAAAAAAGGCAGAAATATGCAAAATCTTCAAATTGTCACTGATCGCCGCAAAATTAGGACAAATTTTACAGTTCAAGGGTTTTTTAATGAAATAAGCAAAAGATTGCTTCATTTATTTCATTTTAATTGAATGGCAATTGTTTCTTTTCAAAAATTGACTTTCGGCTAATTTTGTCTTCGGTCCTTGGCCTACAAGTTTTTTCGCCCATGCGGTACTTCGCGCATGAGAATAGCCCCCTACGTGTGGAATCTCTTATGCGCGAAGAAACGAATGCGCGAAAATAAAACTCAGCCAATCAGATTTCAGTAATCTGAAAATTGGAAAGAGAGTAAACCTTACCAGGGACCAGAGTATTGATATCGGCCGAATATAAAAACGGTAGAAATATGTAAAACCTTCAAATTGTCATTGATCGCCACAAAGTTAGGATAAATTTTACAGTTCAAGGGTTTATTATTGAAAGAAGCAAAACATTGCTTCATTTAATTCATTTTAACTGAATGAAAATGTTTCTTTTTAAAAATTGACCTTCGGCTAATTTTGTCTTCGGTCCTTGGCCTTCAAGTTTTTTCGCCCATTCGGTCCTTCACGCATGATAATAGCCCGTCCAAGGGTGGAATCCTTCATGCCCTAAGAACCGAATGCGCGAAAACAAAAATCAGCCAATCAGATTTCAGTAATCAAAAATGTGGATAGAAAGTAAACATTTCCAGGGACTGGAGTATTGATATTGGCGGAATATAAAACCGCAGAATTATGCAAAATCTTCAAATGGCCATTGACCGCCGCAAAATTAGGACAAAATTTACACTTCAAGGGTTTTTAATGAAAGAAGCAAAACATTGTTACCTTAGTTCATTTTAATTGAATGGCAATTGTTTCTTTTCAAAAATTGACTTTCGGCTAGTTTTGTCTTCGGTCCTTGGCCTACAAGTTTTTTCGCCCATTCGGTCCTTCGCGCATGAGAATAGCCCCCCTACGCGTGGAATCATTCTTGCGCGAAGAAACGAATGCGCGAAAACAAAAATCAGCCAATCAGATTTCAGTAATCTAAAGTTCGGAAAGAAAGTAAACATTTTCAGGGACTGGAGTATTGATATTGGCCGAATATAAAAAACGGCAGAAATATGCAAAATCTTCAAATGTCACTGACCGCCGCAAAATTAGGACAAATTTCTTAGTTCAAGGGTTTTTTAATGAAAGATTTAAAAGATTGCTTCATTTAATTCATTTTAACTGAATGGCAATTTTTTCTTTTCAAAAACTGACTTTCGGCTAATTTTTGTCTTCGGTCCTTGGCCTACAAGTTTTTTCGCCCATGCGGTACTTCGCGCATGAGAATAGCCCCCTACGTGTGGAATCTCTCATGCGCGAAAAAACGAATGCGCTAAAATAAAACTCAGCCAATCAGATTTCAGTAATCTGAAAATTGGAAAGATAATAAACCTTGCCAGGGACTAGAGTATTGATATCGGCCGAATATAAAAACGGTAGAAATATGTAAAACCTTCAAATTGTCATTGATTGCCACAAAGTTAGGATAAATTTTACATTTCAAGCGTTTATTATTGAAATAAGCAAAACATTGCTTCATTTAATTCATTTTAACTGAATAGCAAATGTTTCTTTTTAAAAATTGACTTTCGGCTAATTTTGTCTTCGGTCCTTGGCCTTCAAGTTTTTTCGCCCATTCGGTCCTTCGCGCATGAGAATAGCTCCCCTACGCGTGGAATCATTCATGCGCGAAGAAACAAATGCGCGAAAACAAAAATCAGCCAATCAGATTTCAGTAATCTAAAGTTCGGAAAGAAAGTAAAAATTTTCAGGGACTGGAGTATTGATATTGGCCAAATATAAAAAACGGCAGAAATATGCAAAATCTTCAAATTGCCACTGAGCGCCGCAAAATTAGGACAAATTTCTTAGTTCAAGGGTTTTTTAATGAAAGAAGCAAAAGATTGCTTCATTTAATTCATTTTAACTGAATGGCAATTGTTTCTTTTCTAAAATTGACTTTCGGCTAATTTTGTCTTCGGTCCTTGGCCTACAAGTTTTTTCGCCCATTCGGTATTTCGCGCATGAGAATAGCTCCCCTACGCGTGGAATCATTCATGCGCGAAGAAACGAATGCGCGAAAACAAAAATCAGCCAATCAGATTTCAGTAATCTAAAGTTCGGAAAGAAAGTAAACATTTTCAGGGACTGGAGTATTGATATTGGCCAAATATAAAAAACGGCAGAAATATGCAAAATCTTCAAATTGCCACTGACCGCCGCAAAATTAGGACAAATTTCTTAGTTCAAGGGTTTTTTAATGAAAGAAGCAAAAGATTGCTTCATTTAATTCATTTTAACTGAATGGCAATTTTTTCTTTTCAAAAATTGACTTTCGGCTAATTTTGTCTTCGGTCCTTGGCCTACAAGTTTTTTCGCCCATGTGGTACTTCGCGCATGAGAATTGCCCCCTACGTGTGGAATTTCTCATGCGCGAAGAAACGAATGCGCGAAAATAAAACTCAGCCAATCAGATTTCAGTAATCTGAAAATTGGGAAGAGAGTAAACCTTACCAGGGACTAGAGTATTGATATCGGCCGAATATAAAAACGGTAGAAATATGTAAAACCTTCAAATTGTCATTGATCGTCACAAAGTTAGGATAAATTTTACAGTTCAAGGGTTTATTATTGGAAGAAGCCTTCAAGTTCCTTGGCCTTTAAGTTTTTTCGCCCATTCGGTCCTTCGCGCATGAGAATAGCCCCCCTAGGGGTAGAATCCTTCATGCCCAAAGGACCGAATGCGCAAAAAACAAAAACCAGCCAATCAGATTTCAGTAATCTAAAATTTGGAAAGAGAATAAAATTTTCCAGGGACTGGAGTATTGATATTGGCCGAAAATAAAAACGGCAGAATTATGCAAAATCTTCAATTTTTCATTGGCAGCCGCTAAACTAGGACAAATTTTACAGTTCAAAGGTCTTTTAATAAAAGAAGCAAAATATTGCTTCATTTAATTCATTTTAACTGAATGGCAATTGTTTTTTTCAATGTTGTTCGGCTATTTTTGTCTTCGGTCCTTGGTCTACAAGTTTTTTTGCCCATTCGGTCCTTCGCGCACAAGAATACTCCCCTACGGGTAGAATTCCTCATGCGCGAAGGACCAAATGCGCGAAAATCAAAATCAGTCAATCAGATTTCAGTAATTTAAATTTTGGAAAGAGAATAAAATTTTCCAGGGACTGGAGTATTGATATTGGCCAAATATAAAAACGGCAGAAATATGAAAAATGTTCAAATTGTCACTGACCGCCACAAAGTTAGGATAAATTTTACAGTTCAAAGGTCTTTTAATAAAAGAAGCAAAATATTGCTTCATTTAATTCATTTTAACTGAATGGCAATTGTTTCTTTTCTAAAATTGACTTTCGGCTAATTTTGTCTTCGGTCCTTGGCCTACAAGTTTTTTCGCCCATTCGGTACTTCGCGCATGAGAATAGCCCCCCTACGCGTGGAATCATTCATGCGCGAAGAAACGAATGCGCGAAAACAAAAATCAGCCAATCAGATTTCAGTAATCTAAAGTTCGGAAAGAAAGTAAACATTTTCAGGGACTGGAGTATTGATATTGGCCAAATATAAAAAACGGCAGAAATATGCAAAATCTTCAAATTGCCACTGACCGCCGCAAAATTAGGACAAATTTCTTAGTTCAAGGGTTTTTTAATGAAAGAAGCAAAAGATTGCTTCATTTAATTCATTTTAACTGAATGGCAATTTTTTCTTTTCAAAAATTGACTTTCGGCTAATTTTGTCTTCGGTCCTTGGCCTACAAGTTTTTTCGCCCATGTGGTACTTCGCGCATGAGAATTGCCCCCTACGTGTGGAATTTCTCATGCGCGAAGAAACGAATGCGCGAAAATAAAACTCAGCCAATCAGATTTCAGTAATCTGAAAATTGGGAAGAGAGTAAACCTTACCAGGGACTAGAGTATTGATATCGGCCGAATATAAAAACGGTAGAAATATGTAAAACCTTCAAATTGTCATTGATCGTCACAAAGTTAGGATAAATTTTACAGTTCAAGGGTTTATTATTGGAAGAAGCCTTCAAGTTCCTTGGCCTTTAAGTTTTTTCGCCCATTCGGTCCTTCGCGCATGAGAATAGCCCCCCTAGGGGTAGAATCCTTCATGCCCAAAGGACCGAATGCGCAAAAAACAAAAACCAGCCAATCAGATTTCAGTAATCTAAAATTTGGAAAGAGAATAAAATTTTCCAGGGACTGGAGTATTGATATTGGCCGAAAGTAAAAACGGCAGAATTATGCAAAATCTTCAATTTTTCATTGGCAGCCGCTAAACTAGGACAAATTTTACAGTTCAAAGGTCTTTTAATAAAAGAAGCAAAATATTGCTTCATTTAATTCATTTTAACTGAATGGCAATTGTTTTTTTCAATGTTGTTCGGCTATTTTTGTCTTCGGTCCTTGGTCTACAAGTTTTTTTGCCCATTCGGTCCTTCGCGCACAAGAATACTCCCCTACGGGTAGAATTCCTCATGCGCGAAGGACCAAATGCGCGAAAATCAAAATCAGTCAATCAGATTTCAGTAATTTAAATTTTGGAAAGAGAATAAAATTTTCCAGGGACTGGAGTATTGATATTGGCCAAATATAAAAACGGCAGAAATATGAAAAATGTTCAAATTGTCACTGACCGCCACAAAGTTAGGATAAATTTTACAGTTCAAAGGTCTTTTAATAAAAGAAGCAAAATATTGCTTCATTTAATTCATTTTAACTGAATGGCAATTGTTTCTTTTCTAAAATTGACTTTCGGCTAATTTTGTCTTCGGTCCTTGGCCTACAAGTTTTTTCGCCCATTCGGTACTTCGCGCATGAGAATAGCCCCCCTACGCGTGGAATCATTCATGCGCGAAGAAACGAATGCGCGAAAACAAAAATCATCCAATCAGATTTCTGTAATCTAAAGTTCGGAAAGAAAGTAAACATTTTCAGGGACTGGAGTATTGATATTGGCCGAGTATAAAAAACGGCAGAAATATGCAAAATATTCAAATAGCCACTGACCGCCGCAAAATTAGGACAAATTTCTTAGTTCAAGGGTTTTTTAATGAAGGAAGCAAAAGATTGCTTCATTTAATTCATTTTAACTGAATGGCAATTTTTTCTTTTCAAAAATTGACTTTCGGCTAATTTTGTCTTCGGTCCTTGGCCTACAAGTTTTTTCGCCCATGTGGTACTTCGCGCATGAGAATTGCCCCCTACGTGTGGAATTTCTCATGCGCGAAGAAACGAATGCGCGAAAATAAAACTCAGCCAATCAGATTTCAGTAATCTGAAAATTGGAAAGAGAGTAAACCTTACCAGGGACTAGAGTATTGATATCGGCCGAATATAAAAACGGTAGAAATATGCAAAATCTTCAATTTTTCATTGGCAGCCGCTAAACTAATACAAATTTTACAGTTCAAAGGTCTTTTAATAAAAGAAGCAAAATATTGCTTCATTTAATTCATTTTAACTGAATGGCAATTGTTTTTTTCAATGTTGTTCGGCTATTTTTGTCTTCGGTCCTTGGTCTACAAGTTTTTTTGCCCATTCGGTCCTTCGCGCACAAGAATACTCCCCTACGGGTAGAATTCCTCATGCGCGAAGGACCAAATGCGCGAAAATCAAAATCAGTCAATCAGATTTCAGTAATTTAAATTTTGGAAAGAGAATAAAATTTTCCAGGGACTGGAGTATTGATATTGGCCAAATATAAAAACGGCAGAAATATGAAAAATGTTCAAATTGTCACTGACCGCCACAAAGTTAGGATAAATTTTACAGTTCAAGGGTTTATTATTGAAAGAAGCAAAACATTGCTTCATTTAATTCATTTTAACTGAATGGCAAATGTTTCTTTTTAAAAATTGACTTTCGGTTAATTTTGTCTTCGGTCCTTGGCCTTCAAGTTTTTTCGCCCATTCGGTACTTCGCGCATGAGAATAGCACCCCTACGCGTGGAATCTCTCATGCGCGAAGAAACGAATGCGCGAAAACAAAAATCAGCCAATCAGATTTCAGTAATCTAAAGTTCGGAAAGAAAGAAAACATTTTCAGGGACTGGAGTATTGATATTGGCCGAATATAAAAAAGGCAGAAATATGTAAAACCTTCAAATTGTCACTGACCGCCGCAAAATTAGGACAAATTTCACAATTCAAGGGTTTTTCAATGAAAGAAGCAAAATATTGCTTCATTTAATTCATTTTAACTGAATGGCAATTGTTTCTTTTCAAAAATTGACTTTCGGCTAATTTTGTCTTCGGTCCTTGGCCTACAAGTTTTTTCGCCCTTGCGGTACTTCGCGCATGAGAATAGCCCCCTACGTGTGGAATCTCTCATGCGCGAAGAAACGAATGCGCGGAAATAAAACTCAGCTAATCAGATTTCAGTAATCTGAAAACTGGAAAGCGAGTAAACCTTACCAGGGACTAGAGTATTGATATCGGCCGAATATAAAAACGGTAGAAATATGTAAAACCTTCAAATTGTCATTGATCGCCACAAAGTTAGCAAAAATTTTACAGTTCAAGCGTTTATTATTGAAAGAAGCAAAACATTGCTTCATTTAATTCATTTTAACTGAATAGCAAATGTTTCTTTTTAAAAATTGACTTTCGGCTAACTTTGTCTTCGGTCCTTGGCCTTCAAGTTTTTTCGCCCATTCGGTCCTTCGCGCATGATAATATCCCGCCCCAAGGGTGGAATTCTTCATGCCCTAAGAACCGAATGCGCGAAAACAAAAATCAGCCAATCAGATTTCAGTAATCAAAAATGTGGATAGAAAGTAAACATTTCCAGGGACTGGAGTATTGATAATGGCGGAATATAAAACCGCAGAAATATTCAAAATCTTCAAATTGTCATTGACCGCCGCAAGATTAGGACAAAATTTACACTTCAAGGGTTTTTAATGAAAGAAGCAAAACATTGTTTCATTTAATTCATTTTAACTGAATGGCAATTGTTTCTTTTCAAAAATTGACTTTCGGCTAATTTTGTCTTCGGTCCTTGGCCTACAAGTTTTTTCGCCCATGCGGTACTTCGCGCATGAGAATAGCCCCCTACGTGTGGAATATCTCATGCGCGAAGAAACGAATGCGCGAAAATAAAACTCAGCCAATCAGATTTCAGTAATCTGAAATTTGGAAAGAGAGTAAACCTTACCAGGGACTAGAGTATTGATATCGGCCGAATATAAAAACGGTAGAAATATGTAAAACCTTCAAATTGTCATTGATCGCCACAAAGTTAGCATAAGTTTTACAGTTCAAGGGTTTATTATTGAAAGAAGCAAAACATTGCTTCATTTAATTCATTTTAACTGAATGGCAAGTGTTTCTTTTTAAAAATTGACTTTCGGCTTTTTTTTGTCTTCGGTCCTTGGCCTTCAAGTTTTTTCGCCCATTCGGTCCTTCGCGCATGAGAAAAGCCCCCCTAGGGGTAGAATCCTTCATGCCCAAAGGACCGAATGCGCGAAAAACAAAAACCAGCCAATCAGATTTCAGTAATCTAAAATTTGGAAAGAGAATAAAATTTTCCAGGGACTGGAGTATTGATATTGGCCGAAAATAAAAACGGCAGAATTATGCAAAATCTTCAATTTTTCATTGGCAGCCGCTAAACTAGGACAAATTTTACAGTTCAAAGGTCTTTTAATAAAAGAAGCAAAATATTGCTTCATTCAATTCATTTTAACTGAATGGCAATTGTTTTTTTTAATGTTGTTCGGCTATTTTTGTCTTCGGTCCTTGGTCTACAAGTTTTTTTGCCCATTCGGTCCTTCGCGCACAAGAATACTCCCCTACGGGTAGAATTCCTCATGCGCGATGGACCGAGTGCGCGAAAAACAAAAACCAGCCAATCAGATTTCAGTAATCTAAAATTTGGAAAGAGAATAAAATTTTCCAGGGACTGGAGTATTGATATTGGCCGAAAATAAAAACGGCAGAATTATGCAAAATCTTCAATTTTTCATTGGCAGCCGCTAAACTAGGACAAATTTTACAGTTCAAAGGTCTTTTAATGAAAGAAGCAAAACATTGTTTCATTTAGTTCATTTTAACTGAATGGCAATTGTTTCTTTTCTAAAATTGACTTTCGGCTAATTTTGTCTTCGGTCCTTGGCCTACAAGTTTTTTCGCCCATTCGGTACTTCGCGCATGAGAATAGCCCCCCTACGCGTGGAATCATTCATGCGCGAAGAAACGAATGCGCGAAAACAAAAATCAGCCAATCACATTTCAGTAATCAAAAATGTGGATAGAAAAAAAAACATTTCCAGGGACTGGAGTATTGATATTGGCGGAATATAAAACCGCAGAAAAATGCAAAATCTTCAAATTGTCATTGACCGCAGCAAAATTAGGACAAATTTTACACTTCAAGGGTTTTTAATGAAAGAAGCAAAACATTGTTTCATTTAGTTCATTTTAACTGAATGGCAATTGTTTCTTTTTAAAAACTGACTTTCGGCTAATTTTGTCTTCGCTCCTTGGCCTTCAAGTTTTTTCGCCCATTCGGTCCTTCGCGCATGATAATAGCCCGCCCCAAGGGTGGAATCCTTCATGCCCTAAGAACCGAATGCGCGAAAACAAAAATCAGCCAATCAGATTTCAGTAATCAAAAATGTGGGTAGAAAGTAAACATTTCCAGGGACTGGAGTATTGATATTGGCGGAATATAAAACCGCAGAAAAATGCAAAATCTTCAAATTGTCATTGACCGCCGCAAAATTAGGACAAATTATATATTTCAAGGTTTTTTTATTAAAAAACCAAAGATTGCTTCATTTATTTCATTTTAACTGAATGGCAATTGTTTCTTTTCAAAAATTGACTTTCGGCTAATTTTGTCTTCGGTCCTTGGCCTACAACTTTTTTCACCCATTCGGTATTTCGCGCATGACAATAGCCCCCCTACGCGTGGAATCTCTCATGCGCGAAGAAACGAATGCGCGAAAACAAAAATCAGCTAATCAGATTTCAGTAATCTAAAGTTCGGAAAGAAAGTAAACATTTTCAGGGACTGGAGTATTGATATTGGCCGAATATAAAAAACGGCAGAAATATGCAAAATCTTCAAATTGTCACTGACCGCCGCAAAATAAGGACAAATTTCTTAGTTCAAGGGTTTATTATTGAAAGAAGCAAAACGTTGCTTCATTTAATTCATTTTAACTGAATGGCAAATGTTTCTTTTTAAAAATTGACTTTCGGCTATTTTTGTCTTCGGTCCTTGGCCTTCAAGTTTTTTCGCCCATTCGGTCCTTCGCGCATGAGAATAGCACCCCTAGGGGTGGAATCCTTCATGCCCAAAGGACCGAATGCGCGAAAAACAAAAACCAGCCAATCAGATTTCAGTAATCTAAAATTTGGAAAGAGAATAAAATTTTCCAGGGACTGGAGTATTGATATTGGCCGAAAATAAAAACGGCAGAATTATGCAAAATCTTCAATTTTTCATTGGCAGCCGCTAAACTAGGACAAATTTTACAGTTCAAAGGTTTTATAATAAAAATAATAAAAGAAGCAAAATATTGCTTCATTTAATTCATTTTAACTGAATGGCAATTGTTTTTTTTTAATGTTGTTCGGCTATTTTTGTCTTCGGTCCTTGGCCTACAAGTTTTTTCGCCCATTCGGTACTTCGCGCATGAGAATAGCCCCCCTACGCGTGGAATCATTCATGCGCGAAGAAACGAATGCGCGAAAACAAAAATCAGCCAATCACATTTCAGTAATCAAAAATGTGGATAGAAAAAAAAACATTTCCAGGGACTGGAGTATTGATATTGGCGGAATATAAAACCGCAGAAAAATGCAAAATCTTCAAATTGTCATTGACCGCAGCAAAATTAGGACAAATTTTACACTTCAAGGGTTTTTAATGAAAGAAGCAAAACATTGTTTCATTTAGTTCATTTTAACTGAATGGCAATTGTTTCTTTTTAAAAACTGACTTTCGGCTAATTTTGTCTTCGCTCCTTGGCCTTCAAGTTTTTTCGCCCATTCGGTCCTTCGCGCATGATAATAGCCCGCCCCAAGGGTGGAATCCTTCATGCCCTAAGAACCGAATGCGCGAAAACAAAAATCAGCCAATCAGATTTCAGTAATCAAAAATGTGGGTAGAAAGTAAACATTTCCAGGGACTGGAGTATTGATATTGGCGGAATATAAAACCGCAGAAATATGCAAAATCTTCAAATTGTCATTGACCGCCGCAAAATTAGGACAAATTTTATATTTCAAGGTTTTTTTATTAAAAAACCAAAGATTGCTTCATTTATTTCAATTTAACTGAATGGCAATTGTTTCTTTTCAAAAATTGACTTTCGGCTAATTTTGTCTTCGGTCCTTGGCCTACAACTTTTTTCACCCATTCGGTATTTCGCGCATGACAATAGCCCCCCTACGCGTGGAATCTCTCATGCGCGAAGAAACGAATGCGCGAAAACAAAAATCAGCTAATCAGATTTCAGTAATCTAAAGTTCGGAAAGAAAGTAAACATTTTCAGGGACTGGAGTATTGATATTGGCCGAATATAAAAAACGGCAGAAATATGCAAAATCTTCAAATTGTCACTGACCGCCGCAAAATAAGGACAAATTTCTTAGTTCAAGGGTTTATTATTGAAAGAAGCAAAACGTTGCTTCATTTAATTCATTTTAACTGAATGGCAAATGTTTCTTTTTAAAAATTGACTTTTGGCTATTTTTGTCTTCGGTCCTTGGCCTTCAAGTTTTTTCGCCCATTCGGTCCTTCGCGCATGAGAATAGCACCCCTAGGGGTGGAATCCTTCATGCCCAAAGGACCGAATGCGCGAAAAACAAAAACCAGCCAATCAGATTTCAGTAATCTAAAATTTGGAAAGAGAATAAAATTTTCCAGGGACTGGAGTATTGATATTGGCCGAAAATAAAAACGGCAGAATTATGCAAAATCTTCAATTTTTCATTGGCAGCCGCTAAACTAGGACAAATTTTACAGTTCAAAGGTTTTATAATAAAAGAAGCAAAATATTGCTTCATTTAATTCATTTTAACTGAATGGCAATTGTTTTTTTTTAATGTTGTTCGGCTATTTTTGTCTTCGGTCCTTGGCCTACAAGTTTTTTTACCCATTCGGTCCTTGGCGCACAAGAATAGTCCCCTACGGGTAGAATTCCTCATGCGCGAAGGACCAAATGCGCGAAAATCAAAATCAGTCAATCAGATTTCAGTAATTTAAATTTTGGAAAGAGAATAAAATTTTCCAGGGACTGGAGTATTGATATTGGCCAAATATACAAACGGCAGAAATATGAAAAATGTTCAAATTGTCACTGACCGCAACAAAGTTAGGATGAATTTTACAGTTCAAGGGTTTATTATTGAAAGAAGCAAAACATTGCTTCATTTAATTCATTTTAACTGAATTGCAATTGTTTCTTTCCTAAAATTGACTTTCGGCTAATTTTGTCTTCGGTCCTTGTTCTGCAAGTTTTTTTGCCCATTCGGTACTTCGCGCATGAGAATAGCCCCCCTACGCATGGAATCCCTCATGCGCGAAGAAACGAATGCGCGAAAACAAAAATCAGCCATTCAGATTTCAGTAATTTAAATTTTGGAAAGAGAATACAATTTTCCAGGGGCTGGATTATTGATATTGGCCAAATATAAAAACGGCAGAAATATGAAAAACGTTCAAATTGTCACTGACTGCCGCAAAATTAGGACAAATTTCACAGTTCAAGGGTTTTTTAATGAAAGAAGCAAAAGATTGCTTCATTTGTTTCATTTTAGCTGAATGGCAATTGTTTTTTTTTAATGTTGTTCGGCTATTTTTGTCTTCGGTCCTTGGCCTACAAGTTTTTTTACCCATTCGGTCCTTGGCGCACAAGAATAGTCCCCTACGGGTAGAATTCCTCATGCGCGAAGGACCAAATGCGCGAAAATCAAAATCAGTCAATCAGATTTCAGTAATTTAAATTTTGGAAAGAGAATACAATTTTCCAGGGGCTGGATTATTGATATTGGCCAAATATAAAAACGGCAGAAATATGAAAAACGTTCAAATTGTCACTGACTGCCGCAAAATTAGGACAAATTTCACAGTTCAAGGGTTTTTTAATGAAAGAAGCAAAAGATTGCTTCATTTGTTTCATTTTAGCTGAATGGCAAATGTTTCTTTTCAAAAAAATGATTTTCGGCTAATTTTGTCTTCAGTCCTTGGCCTACAAGTTTTTTCGCCCAAGCGGTACTTCGTGCATGAGAATAGCCCCCTACGTGTCGAATCAATCAAGCACGAAGAAACGAATGCGCGAAAAAAAACTCAGCCAATCAGATTTCAGTAATCTGAAAATTGGAAAGAGAGTAAACCTTGCCAGGGACAAGAGTATTGATATCGGCCGAATATAAAAACGGTAGAAATATGTAAAACCTTCAAATTGTCATTGATCGCCACAAAGTTAGGATAAGTTTTACAGTTCAAGGGTTTATTATTGAAAGAAGCAAAACATTGCTTCATTTAATTCATTTTAACTGAATGGCAAATGTTTCTTTTTAAAAATTGACTTTCGGCGATTTTTGTCTTCGGTCCTGGGCCTTCAAGTTTTTTCGCCCATTCGGTCCTTCGCGCATGAGAATAGCCCCCCCTAGGGGTAAAATCCTTCATGCCCAAAGGACCGAATGCGCGAAAAACAAAATCAGCCAATCAGATTTCAGTAATTTAAATTTTGGAAAGAAAGTGAACATTTCCAGGGACTGAATTATTGATATTGGCCGAAAATAAAAACGGCAGAATTATGCAAAATCTTCAATTTTTCATTGGCAGCCGCTAAACTAGGACAAATTTTACAGTTCAAAGGTTTTTTAATAAAAGAAGCAAAATATTGCTTCATTTAATTCATTTTAACTGGATGGCAATTGTTTTTTTTAATGTTGTTCGGCTAATTTTGTCTTCGGTCCTTGGCCTACAAGTTTTGTTGCCCATTCGGTCCTTCGCGCACAAGAATAGTCCCCTACGGGTGGAATTCCTCATGCGCGAAGGCCTGAATGCGCGAAAACAAAAATAAGCCAATCAGATTTCAGTAATCTAAAATTTGGAAAGAGAATAAAATTTTCCAAGGACTGGAGTATTGATATTGGCCAAATATAAAAACGGCAGAAATATGCAAAATGTTCAAAATGTCATTGACCGCCGCAAAATAAGGACAAAATATACAGTTCAAGGGTTTTTTAATGAAAGAAGCGAAATGTTGTTTCTTTTAATTCATTTTAACTGATTTGCAATTGTTTCTTTCTAAAAATTGACTTTCGGCTAATTTTGTCTTCGGTCCATGGGCTACAAGTTTTTTTGCCCATTCGGTCCTTCGCGCATGAGAATAGCACCCCTACGGGCGGAATTCCTCATGCGCGAAGGCCTGAATGCGCGAAAACAAAAATAAGCCAATCAGATTTCAGTAATCTAAAATTTGGAAAGAGAATAAAATTTTCCAAGGACTGGAGTATTGATATTGGCCAAATATAAAAACGGCAGAAATATGCAAAATGTTCAAAATGTCATTGACCGCCGCAAAATAAGGACAAAATATACAGTTCAAGGGTTTTTTAATGAAAGAAGCAAAATGTTGTTTCTTTTAATTCATTTTAACTGATTTGCAATTGTTTCTTTCTAAAAATTGACTTTCGGCTAATTTTGTCTTCGGTCCATGGGCTACAAGTTTTTTTGCCCATTCGGTCCTTCGCGCATGAGAATAGCACCCCTACGGGCGGAATTCCTCATGCGCGAAGGCCTGAATGCGCGAAAACAAAAATAAGCCAATCAGATTTCAGTAATCTAAAATTTGGAAAGAGAATCAAATTTTCCAAGGACTGGAGTATTGATATTGGCCAAATATAAAAACGGCAGAAATATGCAAAATGTTCAAAATGTCATTGACCGCCGCAAAATAAGGACAAAATATACAGTTCAAGGGTTTTTTAATGAAAGAAGCAAAATGTTGTTTCTTTTAATTCATTTTAACTGATTTGCAATTGTTTCTTTCTAAAAATTGACTTTCGGCTAATTTTGTCTTCGGTCCATGGGCTACAAGTTTTTTTGCCCATTCGGTCCTTCGCGCATGAGAATAGCACCCCTACGGGTAGAATTACTCATGCGCGAAGGACCAAATGCGCGAAAATCAAAATCAGTCAATCAGATTTCAGTAATTTAAATTTTGGAAAGAGAATAAAATTTTCCAGGGACTGGAGTATTGATATTGGCCAAATATACAAACGGCAGAAATATGAAAAATGTTCAAATTGTCACTGACCGCAACAAAGTTAGGATGAATTTTACAGTTCAAGGGTTTATTATTGAAAGAAGCAAAACATTGCTTCATTTAATTCATTTTAACTGAATTGCAATTGTTTCTTTCCTAAAATTGACTTTCGGCTAATTTTGTCTTCGGTCCTTGTTCTGCAAGTTTTTTTGCCCATTCGGTACTTCGCGCATGAGAATAGCCCCCCTACGCACGGAATCCCTCATGCGCGAAGAAACGAATGCGCGAAAACAAAAATCAGCCATTCAGATTTCAGTAATTTAAATTTTGGAAAGAGAATACAATTTTCCAGGGGCTGGATTATTGATATTGGCCAAATATAAAAACGGCAGAAATATGAAAAACGTTCAAATTGTCACTGACTGCCGCAAAATTAGGACAAATTTCACAGTTCAAGGGTTTTTTAATGAAAGAAGCAAAAGATTGCTTCATTTGTTTCATTTTAGCTGAATGGCAAATGTTTCTTTTCAAAAAAATGATTTTCGGCTAATTTTGTCTTCAGTCCTTGGCCTACAAGTTTTTTCGCCCAAGCGGTACTTCGTGCATGAGAATAGCCCCCTACGTGTCGAATCAATCAAGCACGAAGAAACGAATGCGCGAAAAAAAACTCAGCCAATCAGATTTCAGTAATCTGAAAATTGGAAAGAGAGTAAACCTTGCCAGGGACAAGAGTATTGATATCGGCCGAATATAAAAACGGTAGAAATATGTAAAACCTTCAAATTGTCATTGATCGCCACAAAGTTAGGATAAGTTTTACAGTTCAAGGGTTTATTATTGAAAGAAGCAAAACATTGCTTCATTTAATTCATTTTAACTGAATGGCAAATGTTTCTTTTTAAAAATTGACTTTCGGCGATTTTTGTCTTCGGTCCTGGGCCTTCAAGTTTTTTCGCCCATTCGGTCCTTCGCGCATGAGAATAGCCCCCCCTAGGGGTAAAATCCTTCATGCCCAAAGGACCGAATGCGCGAAAAACAAAATCAGCCAATCAGATTTCAGTAATTTAAATTTTGGAAAGAAAGTGAACATTTCCAGGGACTGAATTATTGATATTGGCCGAAAATAAAAACGGCAGAATTATGCAAAATCTTCAATTTTTCATTGGCAGCCGCTAAACTAGGACAAATTTTACAGTTCAAAGGTTTTTTAATAAAAGAAGCAAAATATTGCTTCATTTAATTCATTTTAACTGGATGGCAATTGTTTTTTTTAATGTTGTTCGGCTAATTTTGTCTTCGGTTTTTGGCCTACAAGTTTTGTTGCCCATTCGGTCCTTCGCGCACAAGAATAGTCCCCTACGGGTGGAATTCCTCATGCGCGAAGGCCTGAATGCGCGAAAACAAAAATAAGCCAATCAGATTTCAGTAATCTAAAATTTGGAAAGAGAATAAAATTTTCCAAGGACTGGAGTATTGATATTGGCCAAATATAAAAACGGCAGAAATATGCAAAATGTTCAAAATGTCATTGACCGCCGCAAAATAAGGACAAAATATACAGTTCAAGGGTTTTTTAATGAAAGAAGCAAAATGTTGTTTTTTTTAATTCATTTTAACTGATTTGCAATTGTTTCTTTCTAAAAATTGACTTTCGGCTAATTTTGTCTTCGGTCCATGGGCTACAAGTTTTTTTGCCCATTCGGTCCTTCGCGCATGAGAATAGCACCCCTACGGGCGGAATCCCTCATGCGCGAAGGCCTGAATGCTTGAAAACAAAAATCAGCCAATCAGATTTCAGTAATCTAAAACTTGGAAAGAAAGTAAACCTTACCAGGGACTACAGTATTGATAATGGCCGAATATAAAACGGTAGAAATTTGCAAAATCTTCAAATTGTCATTGACCGCCGCCAAATTAGGATAAACTTTACAGTTCAAGGGTTTTTTAATGAAAGAAGCAAAACATTGCTTCATTTGTTTCATTTTAGTTGAATGGCAAATGTTTCTTTTTAAAAATTGACTTTCGGCTAATTTTGTCTTCGGTCCTTGGCCTTCAAGTTTTTTCGCCCATTCGGCCCTTCGCGCATGAGAATAGCCCCCACTGCTACGTAACCGTTTTTATGTTAGGTCATTCCCTATCCTTGTGGACAAGATTCCAGCCGGATCACAGTTTTTGGTCGAGGTCAAAATTAGCCGAATCTGCACCGGAGATGCCACGCGAAAGTTCAGCCAGATATCCTACTTATCACCAACCCTCGTAATGCCCCTGCCAGTTATGAAAATCTACAACTTATCTCTAATTCCTGGAAACCAAAGTTACAAAAAATACAAATTAGTTGTTGTAACCAGCAAACCGGACACAAAGCAATTTTTGGAGGTAGTTGCGATCAAAATTTACCTTGCGAGAAAGAAAAAAAATTGTCAAGAGAAAGATTTTTTCTATTACTTGATTCGAAGATCAGAAGCGGGGCATGGACTAAATGAACTTAATTGCACGTTACGGCTTGCGAACCACGGAAAAATCAATGAAAGCAGTTACTTTTTAAGTTACGAAATTGAAATGCAGAAAAACGAAAAATTTCAGCCGCTTGTTGGCGTCGAATACTGCTGGTTTTTCTACTTTGCAGTGTCAACAGATACCACAATGGTATCACACAAATCAGATTTTGTACCTTCAGAAATTGATTGTATTTCGGGTGAAAACACTTTTCACGGATGTAAAGAACAAATTGCAGTTCGCGATTTCAAAACTGAATTTCCTAAAATTGAATCACCATGGTGTGACTGCACAAGTTATTTTTGCAATGCTGGTCTTATAACTGACTATTATTACCCTGAAATTCAACTTTCTTATGTTATTGGTACCAATCAATCAAATCAAAACCCTCATTCAAGGATGATTAACATAGACACCAACGAAACTTCCGGTTACGGCTACAGTTTTAAGCAAATAGTGGAGGATGCGAAGCTAAGTCTTTCTTTTCCGATAAAATATACGAGGTCTTCAGCCGGACTCGAACCCCTCCGTTCATCTTACACTTACTTCATAAAACTGGCATATCGCGTAGTAGACAATGAACAACTCGTAGCTAGTAATTTTTCCGAGTTGTTGATAGATAAACAGACAGGTGTGAATGAATGCTACACGATGCCTGATTGGACGAGCCCTCCTAAGGATCTGAAGTGTAACTTTGCGGATTATCCAGAGAAAGAAAACTTGGAAATTCACTGTGATTGGAGTCGCTTTAAAACTGATAAAAGTCGTCTTCTGTTCTACAAAATTTGGTGCCGAAATATGAATTTAGGACCATTCGATCCAGATCACTTCACGACTCTTCAACTGGAAAAAGATCAATATCAGTTGAAACTAAATTTTCAGATAAAATTACAGTCTTGTCAAAGTTCGGCCATTTTATATAACTCAGTTTATGAAATTTCGGTTGCTGGGAATTTTTATAAGAACGGAGACAGCTCCAACTCAAGTTTCCTTCTCTCGATTCCAAATGCCGACCCCGTAAGACCAAATGTTGGAAGCCTTATTGACCCTGCACCCCTTTATAACAATACGCTCCACCAAATCACACTCAAACTAAATTGCAGGTTATTTCAATCTGGAAAACATAATTTGACTTCTTATCGCGTGCATGCTTTGAAACGACAAAGTGCTTCAGACTGGATTCCGAAAGCCGAGAAAAAGTGCCGAACAGATAAACGCACGTTTATGACAGCAGAGACGAGATCACCCGAGTCGTGGTTTACAAATGAGTATGAAATACCCAAAACTTGTCCAAAATTATCCCAACCTTGGAAAACTGCAATGCAGGACAGTGAAAAGTATATTTTATTTACGATTGGTTCTGATTCATACAATGATTGTCAAGTAAAAAATGATCTAAGAAAGCAAACGTGCAATGGTCCTTTGCTCCAATCAAGTGCATACATGTTTCATTTATATTTATTCACGTCCCCCGAACACTGTTCAATTACCCGATTGGGAACTAGAGCAACAAAACCGAAACCAGCTCCTGAACATGTTGATTTGACGACCATTTTGCAAATTTTCGCGCTTCTGAAGATTTCAGTTCTGATTTTACTATCGACTATCGGAATTGTTTGGAAACAAAGGCAGAAAAAGAAGAATTATTTCAAATCAAAGCATGAAAAATTATCCGAAATGAAATCCAAAGACTTGCTTTTTGATTACCGCAACCCTATTTGGATTAAAAAGTTCGGTCTTGAATTTAACACTTCATTTTATGTCTCAAAACAAAAAGAGTTTAACGATTTGAACGTCGAATTTCCATGTCCAACTCGAGAAGTCGCTATTTTAAAAATGAACTTCTACCGCAACCGCTTCTCTCAAAGACACTTGCCATTCGATCACGCGTTGGTATCACTTGATCACGTGGACAGTTGCCAGGCAAAGACTGAAGGGTACATTAATGCTAGTTACATTCCCGGCCCAAGAAACCATAATAAACAGGAATATATCATTACCCAAGGTTAGACATACCGATACCAGAACTTGCATTTTTGCTCAGTCTAGTTTTTCTACAAATCAAACACGAATTTAATTACTTACATTTTTCGTCAATTTAAACTCAAATTTACATTAATCCTGAATAAAACACGCTCTTCTTAAAAGGCAGCGAATTGAAATCTCAAAAATTAGGCAACTCTAATTTTTATACTTGTACCAAAAAAGTATCACCACTATACGTTTTTGAAGACAAACGATGCTATAAAAGAATCCCTATCTTTATTGTTTAGTATATAATTCCTTTCCAACCGGGTTAAAGGAAAGTTTGAAACTTGTTATCGTGTGTTAGAGTTGTTGAGTGTGAAAGCTTGAAACTGAAATTCATTATTTAAACAATTCTTCGTGGGCGAGCTGCGCGAATTTGGATAGAATTCTTGTGCGAGTGAATGAAAATATCAAAAGGTTAGTACTGCATTTGCTTCTTATTAATCTACTCCATAGAATTCAACTCACCAAACCAGAATCACAGCAAATATGTAATTCAAACAGACGACCTTGATTTAGAATTCTCAAAAGTATTCTCAGAATATATAAAAAGCATACAATATCATAACTCACAAAGAGCAAACTCCATATTCACCAATGAAGTTTTTGCAATAATATATAGTTATATCTCGATATTAGAAAACGAAATCCCAATCACAAATGTTTCACCGACAGAAACATCTAAACATATAAGAGTACGACATGAAATCACACTACTCTCTAGTTTTCTAAATATAATTAAAGAAAATTTCACGAAAGATGAAGTTTCACAACATACAAAACACGACTTACAAAAAATGTTGGCATGGTTCATAATAGATTATTTCACACATAATATTGATTTAATTTCACAAGCAAGAAAAAATTTTAGACCCCAAAACTCAAACGATGATACTGCCATCACAGAACAATCAGACTATGTTTGGGACCCCGAATGGTCTCATCCCGCATTCATAAACTTCCCACAATCAATCTCAAGTCAAGCAATAAGTACGATATCTTATGTAAGAGATTATGTAAGAGTAATACCATTAACCATTGATGCAACACCATTAAACTATAATACATTTTTACCTGATATGCAAAATAATAGTTTAAACTCCACAGTCATACACAATGAAAACTTCAATGGAACTAGAAATCTCACTCAACAAGATATCCAGACACCATCACACTTCATAAATGAAGAAATCGTACACACAACAACTACACAACAAAGTATTTCACCAATACGTCCAAATTTAACAACACCAAGAAATACAAACCCTTCACAAACACAAGTAACCTTACAATCAACCGTTAAACCTTCGGTTGCCCCAAAATATTCACACATGGATTATCAAACATACAGACCCATGACAATACCGTCAAAAACACGTAAAACGTTCACTAGAAACAATTTTGCAGAACATAATTATAATTACACACATCCATCAAAAACAAATTATCCCCCACGAAAAAATTTTAATAATTATACAAGATCTCGAAACTGGGATAACCCAATGGCACAAACTAATTCAGTAAACTTTCAAACAAATTTACATCCTTCACAGGATCGTAGTGAAAACTATCCATTTTTTCAACAAAATAAAAATAAAAAACAAACATCTTATCAAATGGATTACTTATCCTCAGATGATGATTTTTTACAACCAGATATATTTGCACCGTATAATCAAGAATATCGTGGACAAGGAGTACAGAAACCACATACAAATCATAGAATTTTTTCTCCACAACCGATAGATACACAAAATCAACAACCAATTCAGCAACAAAACCCAATTAATACACAATATTTTCAACCAATTCAGCAACAAAACCCAATGATCACACACTCGTATCAACCGACACAAATGCAAAATGAAATACCACTCCCATATTATCTTCAACAACACGAAATAACAAGAAATCAACTTTCAAATTTTTCTCAAATGCCAAATGCAGCAGAATCATTACAAATGACAATGAATCCATACCTTATGGGTGGATCATCAATAACATCAAATAAACCTTTAATGGTATTCACAGGAACAGACCCTGAATATTCTGTAGAAGACTATTTAAATGCAGTAACAGCAAATTTGATTTTAAATATAGGACCTGAACCAATTAATACGCCACTACATCAAAACTGGATACATCGACGCACAGCGTTGATACAAACAACTTTAGACGGCGCAGCCCAAAAATGGTTTTCAGTATTGCCTATAGAAATAAAATCAAATTGGAAAAGGTTTACACAAGAATTTTCAAAAATGTTTGACTCCGAAAGAAACAAACAACAACAAAGAGTTTTATGTAATGAAATTCTCAGATTACCAAATGAAACCATCAAGCAATTAGCAGTACGCATCGAAACACTAGTTCGAAAAGCATATTCATTAAATACACACGACTATAAAAACACAAGGATGACAGAAATCTTAATGATGACCTTAACACCGCAATTAAGAAAAATAGCAATAAAAAAGAGAGCATCCCATCCTTCTTCAAATCGAGAACCCGATTTAGATTTTCGAAAACTAGTAGACAAACTAGAACAAGCAGAAATCACAATGAAACTCGAAGAAACAGAAAATCTGAAATTACAATATGTTAACCGAATCGAAACAAATACCACAAGTATCAACAATATACAGGAATCAGATACAGACCTCGTTGAAAAAATCACTGAAATACTCAATTTTTACGAAAAACACCCAAACTTTAAAGGGAAACCATCTTTCAAAAAATGGTGTAATTATTGCCGACGATACGGACATAGTATTTCTGAATGTAGACAAAAACAGCAAGACAATCAAAATAAACCTCAAAAATATAAAGAACCAAATAAATCATTCTATCAATACATGAAAAAAGATCAAAATCTACCGAACAAAACTGTGTACAGCAACAACAGTTCAGGAAAACCACTCCCGAACAATAAAAATTATACAAGAAATCAATCACCATATAACTCAAGTTATAGAGGAAGATCACCAGAACGAAGAAATACGCAAAATTCATCACAAAATCACTACAATAGACCAAATAGTCGAAATAACTACTCCAGATCAAATTCAAATACAACACGATTTGTTCCTAGATCTAATTCCCAATCAAGAAATAATTACTATCCAAACAATCAATCACGAAATTCATCATACAATAGGAATAGAAACTACTCCAATAATTGGAATAGAAGTTATTCAAACAACCGAAACCAGAATTACCCGAACAATCGATCAAGGAATAACTCATATAATAGATCGAACTATAACAGACCAAACAATAATTACCAAAACAGATCACGAAATAATTCACAAAATCGACATTCAAGTTATAATAATCGTTATAGAAATTATTCCCAATCACCACACAGGAATAATAACCATTATAATAATTCTAATAATCGCCATAGAAGTAGTACACCCAAACATCAAAGGAATATAAATCAAGTGCAATCAAATCCAGAAACAACATCAGACCCTCCAGGTATTGACGACACAGTAAATGATATGTTACAACACAATCAAATAAACTGTGAATCATCAGACTCAGAAAGTGAAACAGAAAACACTATCTCCATCAATATGATAGCAGTCGAAAATGACTATGAACCTATTATATATGAACAACCATTTTCATCACACATATATGAAAATCAATCAGAACTCCTTCACAATTATTATATTGAACCCATCAATTCCACACCGACGACGCAAAAAACTAATGAAATTAACACTACAAATCAACCCAATGAGAATGACAAAACAAAATGCTTGAATACAAATCACATCTATCAAAACATACAAAAAGAACAACCCAAAGAAAAAATTTGGACAATACCATTTCTTTTAGAAAGTCCAAGAAGCAAAGAATTTCAACCACCAGATCTTGAAATTGATTTTCTAATTGATTCAGGAGCAGAATCAAATATAATAAACATTCCCACATGGAATGAAATAAAAACCTTACACCCAAAGCTAACACCTCTTGAAACCTCCAGTAAACTAGCAACAGCACAAGGATCAACATTGGTAAACTATGGAAAAATTCAATTATTTCTTCTCCCCACAAGAACAATGGAGCAAAATAAAATTTTAACTAAACCATTTAAACAAATATTCCATATCACTGATATTAAACACAATATCATTGGAATACCATTTATCTCTAAATACATACCAACAATCAACATATTAAACAGTAAAATACTAATCAAAGATAAATACACAAAAGCAAAAGACACATCCCTAACATTTTTTCAAAGATTAAACAAACAACCACCATTCTTTTCAAAATTTTATCCAATATATAACCAACAAAGAAAACACCTGAAACCACTATCAGGAAACATATATAATTTTTCAATAAAACAAGTTCACCAATATGATAAAAAACAAAACAAACAACAACTCTATATGTCAGATTTTGAATTCAAACCTATCCATAAGTTTTTCAAAATCACAATTTCATCCATAAAATATTTGAAAAACTCGAATTCAGATATTATTTCTCTACATGTATACAACAATACACCCTATCAAGTAACACTACCTTGAGGACTTTTAGGCTATTGCGAAACCAACGCTACAATATCACCAATATACGAAAAAGCATATCGCGTAAATAATATACTCTAATTATTAGATATTTGTCAATCCACAATTCTTAATGAAGAATTATCCATAAATAATATAATAAGTAACGAAAAAAGAAATACGGATTATTTCACAAAAACCCCATATTTCAAACCGACATTCAACATAAATAACTACACAGAGAATCAACAGAAATTTTTAACAATGTTTAATTTCCAACATTCACAAATAACACAAGACGAATTTGAAAAATTAGCCAAACAGCTAATTAAATACTCATCAGTCTATGCAACATCCAAATTTGATGTTGGCAAAATCAGCTCATCACTACATCTCCCATTAAAACCAGTTGCAGTTTTCAAAAAACAAAGAGCAAGTAAAGTACCAATTAATTTACACGATAAAGTGAACAGATTACTTGATATTTTAGAACAATACAATACAATCTCACCAGTAAATAAAGAAGAACAACCAAAAGGTAACACATTTATCAACCCTGTTATCATTCTAGCCAAAGGAGAATCATTAAAAATCGTTCTCGACGCTAGATACCTCAACTCACTCATAAATGAATCAAAATGTAATTGGCCTATTGAACCAATACAAGTTATTTTAACAAAAATAAACGGAAAATACTTTACAACCGCAGATATGAATAGTGCATACAATCAAATGCCATTAGATGAACAATCGCGACGTTTAACACAATTTGTTATTGGAAACCAACAGTATGAATTCAACCGCTTATTCTATGGAATATCCATAGGACCAGCAGCATTTTCAGCTTTTATGAGCAAAATTTTTCGACCACTAATACTCAAGAAAAACGCAATCACCTATTTAGACGATGTTTTTATGCAATCACAGACTAAAGAAGAAATGTTCAATGTTTTAGAACAATATCACCAAATACTTCAGAACGAAAATCTGAAGGCCGCCCCCGATAAATCACACTTTTTTTTGACAAGAGTAAAATTCTTAGGACATAATATAGAAAGAAAAACAATCACCCCATTAAAATCACGCATTGATGCTATTCAAAAACTCCAACCACCAACAAACAAAAAGAAAATCCAAGAATTCCTTGGAATGTTGAATTTTTTAAGTAAATATGTCTATAAAATGCAATTATACCTAAGACCATTTTATAATATACTTAGACAACAAAATAATTTTGAATGGAACACAGAACATCAAGCACGATTTGAAGAAATTAAAAAACTTCTAACTGAACAAATTTCAAACACAATTCCAGATTCAAATCAACCATTTTATGCAATGTGCGATGCTTCGAACTTTGGCATCGGCGCAGCGTTATTACAATCACATAATGGTACAAACAAAATGAACCTTATATCAGCAAACTCTCGATTATACACTCAAGCAGAGCTAAGACTCTCAACCCTAATGAGAGAATGTACAGCCATAATCTATACACTTACAGAATATGAATTTCTGATACTTGGATCAAAACATCCAACAGTTCTATTCACAGATCACAAACCAATCATTTTTCTCTTTACACAAAAATCTAATCCAAATCACCGAGTTTATAGATTTCAACTAATTCTAATGAAATTCCCAAACTTACATATAGTTTGGACAGCAGGAAAGAATCTTGCATTACCAGACACATTAAGTCGAAATACGCCACCGGAATTACTTACACATAAAACCACAGTTGAAATACCCAAAAATATAAAATTCTACCTTGCAAAAAACGAAACATCACCCCGACTAGAATGCAAATATGCAGTAAAAACTGACGTTGAACAATCACAGATAAACAATCTACAACACTTCCCACTTTATTTAGATTGTCAAAATAATCACTATGAAGTTGACCTACTTGGAACATCAACTTTTAAACCAATCCCATATTCACAATGGATAAAAAATAACACCCAACAAAAAAGAGTAAAACAACACTCGCATAAAAACGACCTTTTTCCACTAATTGAAAAAGAAAACCTAACTGATAAAATAAATTTATCAGGACCACAAACAAACGATTCAAAATACACAATAAATCAAATATTTGACCTTCATGACCCACTTGATACAATCCCTTTATCTAAATTAGAAATAGAAAACATTTTTCTCCCCCCAACAAAAACAATTACAATTTCAACATTGAAACAATACCAAAATCTTGACCCAGTAATTAGACAACTAAAATCATGGCACAAATATAAAACTAAACCCGTCAAGGCAGATACAACTATTTTAGGAAATAAAACACTCCTCCGATATTTTCGAAAATTCAATAATACAACAATTAACGAAAACACAGACCTTCTAGAATACAAATTAAATGAATCTACAGTTCCCTGTCTCCCTCTAAGTATGATTCTCATAGCTTTTAATATTTCACATACACAAAATATTAAAGGACACTCTGGATCAGAGAAAACATATTCAAATTTCATACAAAACTTTTATTTCCCAAATGCACCAATTTGGATAAAAGTACTATGCAATGATTGTATAGTATGTCAACTAAATAAACCTTATCCAAATCAAAAACAAATAGCACAAAAACAAGACTTTAAAGGACAAAGTTTGTATTTTAACCACCGTATCTCCTTTGATACAAAAGGACCAATTTCACCCTCATCCGAAGGAAACTCCTACATTATGGTAATTGTTGACGCGTTTACACATTATGTAGCACTTAACCCAGTACCACATTGTAACGCTTATTACGCTTACACAACACTCTATGAACACTGGATAGCCAAATTCGGACTACCAGAAATTTTCGTTACAGACAACGGTACAGAATTCATAAATAATGAAATCATCACACTATGTCATCTATATAACATCAAACACAAACCACGAACATCTCACGCACCTTGGACAAACGGCTTAGTCGAAGGTATGAACCGTTCATTACAAGAATATCTCAGATGTATCATCAATGGAAATGATACAAGATACACCGAATGGTCAGCAGATGTAAAATTATTTCCCTTAGCATATAATTCACAAATTACGACAACTCTAGGAATGTCACCATATGAAATGGTTTTTAACCAAAAGCCACGCAAACCAATAATGTTTACAGCAAACTCTCATAAAAACGCACAAGGTTATTGTCAACCAAATAAAGACTCAATATGTTATAACCTACCTTTACATACACACGATGAAGATCATTTTCATCACCCACAAATTCTTAAATTAGCCTCCGGTACACACACCGAATGGATTTTAAACAGAGATAAAAAACACAATGAAATTTACCAAAAAGTAACAAAAAAGTTGTTACAAAGGCAAAACATTAATGAACAAATAAATTCACGCTTTACACCAGCCTCCGATTTAAAATTTGGAACATTTGTTTTAATACCCAATTTTAATACTCAAAAAGGAATTTCAAAAAAATTACAACCCCTTCGTAAAGGACCATACCAAATAATTGCAAAACCCACTGATGTCACATATAAAATCACCGACTCAGACAAAAAAGAAATCGTTCAACACCGAAATAACCTATTACCTTATTATCCAAAAGAATACGCACTCCGCGAACTAACTCAATTATATTCTTTTACAGGTTTACAAGTTATTCAAAATGACCCACATACGGAAAATACAACAAAGGAACAAAAAGATTTTCACCTCAAAAACCAAATAACAAAATCAACCACCACAAAAAAACAATACAAAAAATCTAGATCAAAATACATCTCAAAAAGAAAGAAAAAATAGAAAAATGACAGAACAAATAATACCCCAAGAACAAATCGACAAATCAGAACATAGAGAGTCTTCACGACTTAGAAATCAACCACGTAAAAATTATAAATTATTCATCCCACAATCTAAAATATTAAAGAAAGTTGAATTTCAAAAACAACCTTAATTCTACATTTTATAATCTTTGCACCTCTGAAACATTTTACACTTTCATTTTTCAAAACAACATGCTGACAAACACGCAGCGATTCTAGTTCAAAATTAGCCAATAGGATTCATCCAATCCGTCACCTTCTATAACTCTAACACAAACCAACTAGACGAAAAATATCAAACTCCAGGCATATCTATAACTATAACTTTACGACCTCCAGGTCAAAAATAAGCAAACCACTCCAACTTGACAACTAAAATAAATATCACCATAATATCATAACCCTCCCTTATCTAATAAACCAAAGATCAACAATATTTCCCCAACTCAGACCTCAAATATCCCCCAAACAAATATGTTAAATTAGCCTAAAGTAAAAGAACGACAATTTTAATAAGCCTAAAGTATAAAAATCTCAAAAATACCCCAGATCATTTGACAAATGAAAATAAAGACAAAGAAGACCTCCCGATCACCATAAAAATTGCCCCCAACAATTTTTCACAAAACTCAACCCACTTGTCAAAAAACCAATAAATAATCCGACCACACTTGAAAATTGCCCCAAACAACAAAAAATATTCGATCAAGAAGTCATTTCGTAAATGTTCTTCTCTCAATCAGTCACTATAATTATCACAAACCTCAAACAATTTTTTACGATACTTAAAACTTTTATAATATTTCTTTTTGATATTATTGAATCTTTTGTAATAATTTTAATCATTTTTTGCATTATTTTTTTAATTTTCTATTCCCTATTTGAACTATACCTCCAACTTTCAAAAGCTATTGACTATATCCACAGGTACGATTCACAAAAACTTATCTAAATGATACGAACCATTTTTAGTAGAACCGATATTTTTTTACTATTTGTAATTTTTATAACATTTCTCTCATCCCTCATCTTGACAATATGCAAATGTATAAAAAAAGCAATCATCACATTCGCCCTAGCAACAATTCTCCTAATTCTTTTTTTAGAAGAATACTATAATAAACATAAACTTTTTCACTAAAAGAATAGACCAAAAAAAGCTATCAAAAATTGCTACCCAACAGTCACATAGTCAGTCTTCACCGACATCATCACAAGATAACCCAACAACACCTTTAACTACCCAAAATCCTCAAACATCTACACGAATTTCCTTTCAAGATAACCCATATACCTTTGAAGAACGACACGCTCGCTTATCAGAACCACTAGAACCAGTTCAACGACAAGCACCTCTAAGCGAACCAACATATAACTTATACCCAACACTACCACAAGAATTAAGTAGAATAAGAAATCCTAGTCAAAACCAAAATACAGTCGAAATAAATAGACAAATTATACATCCTCGACAAAACAGAAATTTTCAAACTCCCCGAGTTCATTTTGATATACCTCAATCCCCATCACAAAACACTCCAGAAAACCCCATTGGTATATTACCAGAAACCCCTACGCTTCTTTCACAACGTAGCACCTCAAGCCTACCATCAGATTACTTAGGTTCAACACCAACATCTGAACAAATACGTGAAAATCCCTTTAACCCCCCAAACCAGGCATCACGACTACCATATTGGACAACACATTCATTTACACAAGGTGAACTAAATTTAGTCAATGATCCAATAGATATTTCTACGGATACAACAACATCCTCATCACTACCAGAAACATTATCACTACCATCAACACCATCAATAAGCCAGATTTCACCACCACCTTTTAACTTAAATTTCCCAAATAACCTCGACGCTAGATATCGAGAACAATCATCAACAAATATTCCTTTAAGACTAGACTTGAATACATTCACAGCACCTCCACCATTATTTGGACAACACCTAGAAAGTAACCGACTCCACAATTGGGCACTAAATAGACTACAATATAGACAAGACATTCACGAAGACATTCGTGCTCATAACATCCAAATACTCCAACAGAATAGTCTACAATTAAAATTTGAAATCACGGTTAAATTAAACAACATTACTCAACATCCCTATCCATTAAATTCACCAAATATAACAGCTCAATCCCTACCTTCACCATTTATAACAACTGAAGTAATACACAAATACGACAGATATACCAAAAAGACAATTGGTTACATCACATTTTATAACCCATACTCAGGATTGTCATACACATGTATATTCTAAAAATTTTAATTTTTCTCCAACTCCTTTTTCTAATAACCTCAAATCAAAACATAAACCCTTCCCCCCGCACAGGACCACAAGATTTATTAGTAACACATTACGATTGTGAAGAAAACGAACAAAAAACACTACACAAATATGCAATAAATCAAGTATCACAATGCGAAACAGAACCACAAGCCATAGAAACAACAAATGTAATAGCGACACTCTATTCAAAAGCCCGAGCAACTACATTTATAGGATATAAATTCACAGCAACATTTTCCGAAAAGAAAGTACATTGTTCACAAGTCTCAAACGGAAATAAAAACCGACTTGACCATGAATCATTCTACCAGAGTAATATAGAACGACTTTTACATCTCAATCCCGAAGATTGTAAAAACGAGTTACTCCGACTAAACATCACAAAAAATAAAAACACAGATAGAAAGTTAGTATATTTCCAAGTTTTTTCAGATTCTGTACATCAAGCAGAACTTGAAAGATATCAAGGACATATGAAATTAGATGAAAAGTACCCATATAACGGCGCACACGGACGATTAACCTATGACATGCACGATAAACACTGGATACCACACATTGGTATAAATAACCCATCAAACTGCAAAGCAGACACAAAAAATAAAGGATACCAAGAAATAATGTTTTTCGATTGGAAAATACAACTCGAAAAAATTCAACTCACACGAGATTTATCAGACAACACAATGATCTATCAAGGAATTAGATTACCTTGTAAAAACGACCAAGGCTATTGTGACCCTACAACAAGAACACAAGCAACAATTGTTTGGTTCCCCGAAGACACATGTACAACATTTCAAGTAGCAAAAATACACGCTCGTATGATAAAATTTCACGAAAAATATTTTATACAATCAATACCATATGAACAAGTAAATCCATTACGAAAAATAAGTTCTAATTTTAGAAACATTCATAATATAGAAAATAAATTAACACGTTTTCAAATATATCAAGAAACAGAACTTGCATGTAAATACAGAAACCCACTTCACAAAACACAATACTCCGAAATACTAGTTGAATACGAAAAAGGATTCGACATGACCACTGGAAAAACAAAAGTCGACCCATACGCCACAAGTCATCCTCCAAATGAAGGAACATCATACATACCAGTTCATTTTCAAAAAAATACAGGTCAACCTGGTGGACATTTAAAGCCCCAAGACGATCAAAGCACACGTTTACAAGAACTATCACTAATGAATAGTACATATTTCGGTAATATCCACTATGATATTCACTTAGATATGAAACTAGACTACACAATTAGCCAAATTTTTTAAGAAATGTCACTCTCTGAATTAGAAACACTACACCAACTATGCGAATTAGAAAGAACACAAATATTACAATCACTTGCACTAGCAGTATTAAAAATACCCTACGCAGGATATTTACTATCAGGAAATAGATCAAATTTTTTAGACTATGAAGGAAACATTTTATGGTTTTATACTTGTACCAAAAAAGTATCACCACTATACGTTTTTGAAGACAAACGATGCTATAAAAGAATCCCTATCTTTTATAAGAACAAAGTACATTTCGTTGACACACTTTCAAGAAGAACCTATTTCTGGGATACCGCAGTCCCATGTGGATCAGAAAATAGCCACAATGTAGTACAAATAAACCCTGATGAAGATAAATATTACCTTCTCACCCCATATCCCACATTAATGCAATCACTCAAAAAATTTTCACCAGAAAGCATTCGCGCTATCGCTCGAAACCCAAATATAGACTTACAATCAATAGGAATATACTCAAAATCAGATATTCAACATCACATTAGAACACAACAATTCCAGGAATTATTAACACAAATGGACACAATACAAAGACAATCAATTGACCAAAACTTACGCAAACTTGCCGAAACCGCAGGATTTGCAGACATCTATACGCAAGACTATAGCGGATATTTTAAAGACATTAAAGATTATATATATCTAAAAGGTGAAAAATACCGTCCCCAAGATATATCACCTATCAATATTTTTAGCTTTGTTACACTCAAGAATGAAATTCTTGATTTTCTAGGATGGCCCTACTATATCTTAGAAAAACTGACTATTTTATACGCAATGTTTAACTTTATTGGATTTCTTTTTTCACTCTTAAAAGGAATCTATAACACATGTGCTATACACACACAAGTCAATAGACAAGCAAGTGTAGCACGCATACTATTTGCAGGATTTTTTGGAATTTTTCCTACATCAATAAACAAAATTCTTTTAGATGCACAAATAAAAGAATACAACACAAAAATAGCAACAAGACAGAACACATACGACGAAGAACATAACAATGTAGACACAACGCCAACAGCACCACAGTTACCACCCCTACCACATAACCATCCATTATCCCTAGTCCCACGTAATTTTCGAAACTTAGCAATAACACATAATCCAAATTTTAGACCAACCATATCACAAAGTCCCATCCAACATATAATGACACGCCACTCACAAGATGAAAATACTTATGAACAAATTATAGAACAACCCCATACCACCGCTTTTCAGTCTCAAAATAATAATTTTTTTAGCCCACGATGAGCCGACAACTTGGATCCCTACACCGTTCAAATTCCCACCCAACCAACCTCACTACTCCAATTACAATAATACCACTTTTTGCTTTCCCGCCACCCGATTTCCCAACCAGTAATGTAACATCAGGCATGAATTCCGATACTAATTCACACATCTCAGTTTTATACTCCACATCACAACTCAATAACCCGAATATTGAAACCCCCGATGAATTTGCCGACTCTGAACCATCTCCATCCAATAATTTTCACACCAACCCCTCAATTTTTTCCCAACCCCCTTTTCAACCAATGACACCAAATAACCCTGTCTCCACCAATTCTACACCCTCTTATGCTTCCCAAGTCACTCCAACCTATTCTTCACATCATTCAGACCGATCATCCAATTCTCCAGATACCCCCCAAATCTCCCCAGAACTAGATAATTTTATTACATTACAACAACAACCCTACCACCTTGATACCCCCACCATAAACCAAATTTCATCCACAATAGATTCATCCAACCCTCCTACCCCTACACCCTCTTCAATTTATACCGAATCATTAGCACCATCATCCACATCTACTGAATCTTCACTCAGCACTAATAAGGCTTACCGCACTTTTAAAAAAAAGTTCCCCAACCATCCTTTCCCAGCAAAACCAGGAACAGCCCGTGAATATATAAATCACCCAAATCACACTAATACAAAAGAATTTTTAGCTATCACCTTACCCTCATTTCCACAATATACCTTAAACACCCCTCACGACACTAACGAGACACGTAACTTTGTAGACGAACACGTTTTAATGCCTACCCTTCCTTGGACCTCATATTATCATTTTACTAATCCCCTTTGCTTACCTTTATCTAACACTCACATCGATATAGAACGAAATAAGGACATGCTATATCGACTCACTACACCACTAACACCTAGACAATTTACTTACATCGGATATAAAAAATCACTAAAAACATACACTGCACCCCGAGCTAACGAATATACGCTAGAATATTACGATCATAACATCATCAGAACTAACCAAGATCAATTCTTAGACGACGATCGCTTCGCTAACCCACAAATCACAGAAAAATTTTTCATTAAAACACCATATGTATTTACACTCAATATCTTTGACCGCAAATTTGACCACATCATTTCAGAAGCACTAACAGACACACAAGCTTACGAAAGTTTTAAAGAACGCTTCCAAATATTTCCACTAACCTTTCATTTCCTTGCACCACATGAAAGAGATTTGCACTGCTCACACGATATTATGTTGCGCACTAAACAAACTCACACATATACATATTATCGTTTTATCCAAAATCACTTCGACCTACACACTCCCTCCAGACAACCACACCACCGTTTTCAATTCATCAATTCCAAATACACCTCACCATTCTTTCTTAACTTCACATATTGCATTAAAGATACTAACCTTCATGGTATTCTTCGAAATTATGATCCCATAACCCAAATGTATATTTTTTGTCCCATCACCAAGACCTTCAACGCAGAAGAATCCCGACCCTTTCTTCTCCCACACGAATTTGTTCAACCTATAGAAATCCCCATTTTAGAATTCATCCACAACACTAAATTCAATCACAAATTATATAATCTAATCCAAAACACACCTTATGAGTTTGCAGTTGGCACTGAAGAACTAACCACCATTAAAGCACTTCAATTGCTTTGGCCACTGCTTCAAACTAAAAATATCATCCGCATCTTAGCTAAATTACTAACAACTTCAGATCTCATCCACGACATCTTCCCCCACGGTTTCTTCCCCGACGACTAACAGGTAAGTATGAACTATACATATTAGTAACTAGTTATTAAAATTAGAAACTAACCATTCTTTATTCATGTCTTCATTAGAATTTTAGCCTTCATCCAACGATCATCTGAAAAATTCACAAAAGAAAATGAAAATTGGAAACTTCTTCAAACTGTTTAAAACTCTATTAATTTTTTCCACCAAATAATTAAATAAAAATAATACCAATGCAATAATTTAATTTATAAATTTTTTCCCAAATGCAGTAAATCTAATAATGATGAAAATTTGTAACTTAATTTTCCCCAACAACTAGCAGTAAAATTGAAATTCTATGAAGTAAATTAATAAGAAGCAAATGCAGTACTAACCTTTTGATATTTTCATTCACTCGCACAAGAATTCTATCCAAATTCGCACAGCTCGCCCACGAAGAATTGTTTAAATAATGAATTTCAGTTTCAAGCTTTCACACTCAACAACTCTAACACACGATAACAAGTTTCAAACTTTCCTTTAACCCGGTTGGAAAGGAATTATATACTAAACAAAACTAACCAATGCAGCTTACTAAACACCACAACACATAGCATAACAGCATGACTAAGAAAAGGAAACCAACGGTACCCAAACCGGATTAACCCAGTTTAAAACTGGATAATTTATTCTTTTGAAGACTATTATAAAGTCTAAGAAAGAAATAATAAAACACAAAAAAGTCGAAAGACAAACCCATACCACAAACATATTGATTTTTGAAAAAAGAACACAACCAACAAAACATAAGAAAAACCACAACAAACCCAACATAAAACGTTGTCACATAACAGGACCTCTCACAAAAACCGCATGCTATCATACTCCCACTCCTGGCCTAACCCACCAGAAGAGGACGTCCTGAGCATGTTCTATAGCCGGCCTAACCCACCGCGCTACATCCACGCTTTGTGACACACACTCCTATTTTTAATAAGAGCTACTCAAGGGTGAGTAACTCTTCAAAATAACTGAACTAAAACAAAAAGCTTTTGTGAAAACAACTAACCAAAATCATTATTAAAAAACATTAAGCTAATAAAAGTTTTATAAAATGTAAATTATATTATGCAATATATAGATCAGCATACAACAGCAAAAACGAACATCCAAAGACAAAATGAACCCATTACACTCGAAAAAGAATGGCCAACCACAATCAATATGCCGCCCACAATCACAACTCAAAGGATTTAGAGTACGACTTGACTTCGCAGAAAAGGACTTCATTGAACTAGACCAATGACCACCTCGATGTTCAAGTATACGTACAGATCCGAGTAACCAGGCATCCCCTCCACGCACAATCTCCACGCCATTCCCAGACAAGATCAAACACAAAGAAGTTCTCATCAATGAAACAGAAAAACCTGACATAGCCAACCATTCTGAAATCAGATTTGAGTTTGTTGCGAAAACCCAGTCGTTGTCTTGAGAAGACACAACGATTGAATCTGGGACTTCTCTAATAAGAAAACCCAGAAGAAATAAGATGTTCGCCAAATACCAACGTCCATCATCCATCCTTTGAATTGCAGAAAGACTATTCTAAAAAACTCTGTAAAACCCGGATGGGTGGAACCTGATCTAAACTACATTTTATGATTGGATAAATTAGATATTTTACCACTGTAAAGTATTTAATATTAACCAATCATGATCCATCTAACTAACAACCCACTTATTTGTAAGTGCTGAAATTACTTGTAATTTCAGCACCAGAGAGATTTGAATTTAACTTAGACATTAGTTGACTCTCCAAGAAGACTTCAGCAACCGCAATAAACCAGTATACCCTAGATCTATTGAGCCTAGCAGAGACTAGTTAAACAACCTGAGACTAGATAGTATAAGAGTAAGATTAGGATTGGTATTAGACTAAGAAGTTGCACGAATCTATCCGGCCGAAAATAAGATAGCGTGACGAGCAGACGGTGTACCCTATCCGAAATTACTCTATGAGTTATACACTTCGGTCCTAACTCAGTTTCTCTGGAAAAAAGTGTTTTGAGAGTAAAAAACAAAAACATACAAAATTCCCGAAAGTATTTTGTCAGATTTTTGCGTGGACAGTTGCGTGGACTGTCCACGTAATCTGACAAAATTCTCGAAAGTATTTTGTCAGATTTTTTTGGAAAGCTATTTTTTCAATTCGAGCTCAGATTTTTCTCCCTGATTATGATGCTGGTTCTGATACTAAATTGTTTTTAGACCCTATGACATCTACTGTTAACGATTTCCTTCACGTGATATACGACCAAATCATACTTATAGTAGTCCGAATTTACACTGAGGAAGAGGAAAACCTGATGCTGACTGGTCAAAACAAGAATAAAAATGACCCAAAAGCGTCTTTTAAATACTACCCCGACTTCCAAGAGGAAGATGAGTATATAGTAGTCGAGGATTTTCATATTCGGAATAAGTCTTGGCAGCGAGTAGGGGAGAATTGTCGTGAACTGATTTTGAAAAAGCGTGATAACTTCGCTGTGAAAAGAAGAGTCATTCAGTTCAATGTTGATTTGACAGGTGCAGTATTCAATTTTTTGAGAGAACTAAATTTACATCCTTTATCTTAACAAGTTCAAATTTTACAATTTCTTCGAGGAATAGTGCAAACATAACTTTTTGTTACGACACTAAAGCTATGTGATATGCGTTGCGATATCGGTTGAAAACAAGTTGTAATTCAATACTGTATTTGGAATATTGAATTTAGGTTTTCTTTTTCTTTTTGTTTTCTTTTGTTACTGAGAGCTAGATCAGTGTTACGAACTCTGATCTCTCACTGATTCTCAATGTCATCACTCATTATGACCTTGAGCATACCATAAAAGTAATGAGTAAGCACCATAGGTTGGTTGTGCATACATAGACAAATACTGCTACTGCAGTAGCGGTATGACACACCCCCCTCGGTGGAAGAAATAAATTATACAACGTAAGTAGGATAATTTATTTAAAAAGAGTTCAATGTACTCAGTTCATAGGAAATTCTCTTGGTTAATTGACGGTTTAGTTTATGGAATTCTCAGTTTTCTTCCAACTCTATTTCCCAACTCGGGTTCCATTCAACCCCATCGTCTAGTGTAGCATACCCAAATTTTCGCATGAAGAGGTGTCTTTCGAGTCGTCTCACTTTTGATTCCAATGGTCTATCGCTTCGATCCTTGAAGTCTCTTAGTTGATTTCTGTATTCCTTAAGTGCTTCCTTCAGGAGTCCTCCCCCTGTGAGATTTTCTGATATCCTCTTAATTGAATGTTTTATCGGGTCTCCAAAGCGTTTAGGTTCTTTGTTTTTCGTTTGCCTGGAGCTTCGTCTGATACCCGACTCTTCAGTACCCGACTCGTCCGAAAATCGTTGTGGTGGTTCGAAAGTTGTATCTTTTTCCGAAATTTGTTGGGGATTTTCTCGGATTTCGTCTGCAACTCGCTGTACTCCTCTTTTTAGCAATTGGTCTGCATACTTTTCCCACTCGGACGGTGCCAAATTGCGATTGTGGAATGTGTCGACTATGTCCTCTAGGGGATTGTGGGTGTCAATACATTTCAATTTCGACCACTGTTTTGGTTTCGGTGTAGAACTTGACTGATTTTTGGTGTCTAATTTTTCCGGCCTTGATGTCGATTGCTCTTGTTCCGGGTTGACTGCCGTCGCATTTTGGCTTGTCCCCTGTTGCAGCTTGTTTCGATTTTTCTTTTCTTTCCCGTTCTTTTCCGACTTCTTGGTGTCGTTTTCCTCTATAGATGATTTTGGGCCCGCCAAATTGGGTTTTGCTCTTTTGACTGCCAAGTTCAGACCTCCCCCTGCTTCTGTGTCTTTTGAAGTCACTATTGCTTGTTTCTTTTGAAAACGCTCTATGGAATTCATCGCATCTGCGATCTCCATTTCTTCTTGTAGTTCTTCATCTGATCCCAGCTCCTCGAGTAGTTCTGGGGAACTGATCCTCTTAAACTTTTTTGTAGGTTCCACCGATGGACTTTTACTCGTGCTTCGTTGTTTTTCTTGTGTCAGCACCGTTTTTGATTGTGCAATATCCGATTTCCTATAAATCGAGCCAGTGGACGTCTTGATTGTTGAGTCTGTTTCAAAAGCAATTTTCCCTTTTAGTTGTCTGGTTAATGCTTGTCCGCTTTTTCTTAGTGGGTCCTTTCTGAGTATTGTTTTAGGTGGTGATTTACATTGATTTTCCACCTTGTCCTCCACAAATCCTTTCTCCCAAGAATAAATCATCTCCTTTCGAAGATCGGGATTGAGTAGTCCTGTCTCATCCACTAATTTTCTGATATCGTTTTTAGCCGCATCTCTTCTCTCGTTGTTCCATCGGGCGTTCGCCTCCAACAACTCCTTTAGTGCTTTGGCCCTTTCTTTGTCTCTGTCCGATGTTAACTGCTGCTTGTGCAGTGGGCTTGTACCCCTACTGAGTTGTCCCTTGCGTACTATTTTGAGGTTCTCTCTCGACTGATCAATTCTACGTTTCAATTGAGAAGCCGTCAGTGCTGAGCGTTCCAAGTGTTGTTTGTCTAAATAGTCAGAATCATTTAAAAACCTATCCCTCACAATTTTAAATTCCGTTTTTGGTAGTCTGCAAAAATGTGCTTGAAACGGAGATACTTGAATGGTTTTCTGCTTGTTCCACCGTAAATCTCTCATTATAGTACTAAGACATAATTTGATTGATTTATTATTTTCTTCGAGCATCATCACCCCCAGTCTTCTTTTTATAGTTTGGATTGTACGTTCGACCAAACCACAACCTCTGTGGTCCCCCACCGGACAGAATTTTTGCTCGATATTGAGTTCCGAACAGAATTTTTTTTAGCGTTTTTCCCTTAAAACCTGAAAATTGGTCCGAACGAATTGATTCAGGAACTCCATGCGTGTCGATATATGATATCAAGAATTTTACTGCGCACTTCCCACTTGTAGATTTCGTAACCTTCACTGATGGAAATTTTGAGAATCGATCTATCGCTACTAAAAGGTAGATTTTTTTTCCTTTTTGGTTTTCTATGGGCCCCGCGTAATCTAATTGTACTTCCTGTCCCGGCTGCGTGAGCAGTGGCAGTGGTTTTGACGTATTTTTCGAAATAAGATATTTTACATTCTTACCATATCTGGTACAGCTACGGCACTCCTCTGCCAGATTCACAATGTCCTTATTCATGTGTGGCCACCACAGGTATTGCGCTGCTCCCAGCATAGCCTCTTGGCCTGGATGCCCTCGATGTATTCTTTTTAGAACAGCTTGTCTTAGTTGTACTGGGACTGCTAGCCGGTTATTCACCAAGATGCAGTCGTCCTGAACTGCCATCTATGACCACAACGGATTCGTATAAGGTCCCATTAATTCAAACCCTTGTTTGTCCCCTCTTTCTATCACTCGTCTGAGGCGGTCCATCCACGTGTCTTCTGTGGTCAATTCTGCTAGGAAACTTTTGTCGAACAGTTTTGCTAAATTGTCCAGGGTCTCTACTTGTTGCTGCTTTTGCAGTTTTGTTTTTCCCAGTCCCTTCGGCGGTTCTATCGAGCACACTTCTTCTTCACTCTCCGCCTCTTCTGTAGTCGTCAGGTCCATCTCTATTACCTGCACCTCACTGAGTTTCCGTTCCGCCGATGCGATTGGTTTAGTCAACGCTGAACTCGATTCATGTTCCGATCTGTCCTTGACTTCTTGGGTGTGTGCCACCAGTTCTCTATTTTCCCGTATATTGTCTTCTCCGCCTATTAGTTGCCACAATGAGAGTAGTCTTTGATCTGCTTCTCTTTGTTGATCCGGTTCAAGCTGCCATTTCACCCGTGATGCATGTCGTGTTTCACTGTCGGAGCTATCTCTGTTTTTCCGGCCCCTCTAATTATTTTCCTTGTACGCTGAACTGTCTCTGTGATCCCCTCCTCTTCCGAAAGTTCGTTTGTGTTGGATAGTGAGCGGTTCCATTTTGGATCCATTAGACTCTCTTCGCGTTCCTCATTTCGCCAATCTTGTGGTGAGGCCGACCACCAGTCGTATGATCTGTTTTCTGACATCTCGATCCTTGAGTCTTTTTTTTTTTTAATTTCTGGTACTGGTTGTTTTACGATTTTGGAATTATTTAAGACTGACTGTTTGTTGGGTTGATTTGACGAAAAAGTGATCTCTTTATGTTGAACTGCTGTGTTTAGCTGTTTTTGCAGTCGTGAAAACTGTTTTCTCTCGTTCCGGTCGAGCTTTGTTCGTTTTTGACCGTTTTGGTTGCTATAGCAACCATTACTTGATGACTGTTTCTTTGCATTCCTTCTAGAACATTCTAGAACGTTTTCGTTCCGGTTGAGCGACCCAGTTTCTTTAAGCCTACTGTTCCAGCAGTCGAACGTTTCATGAAAGGAGTTTATTGTCGCTACTACAAACTTTTCGTCTAATTCTGATTCGGGCCAGGGATCATTGAAAGGATCACGCGATAAATAATCAACTATACCCATGTCCCTCCCCGGAATGTGAACTATTTTGAACTGATATGGCAGTAACCGGTCAACCCACCGGGTTAAACGTGATTGGTTGGTCTTGTTCGATTTGTTACCATCCAATGCTGTTGTAAGTGCTTTATGATCAGTTGCAATGGTAAATGGTTTTCCCAAGAGGTAGTGTTTATATCTATCTACTGCCCAAACAACTGCCAATAACTCCAATTCATTTGTTGAATATTTTTTTTCTTGGGCATTTAGGTATCGGGATGCGAATGAAATTGGGACCCACAGGCCTTCATCATTTTGTTGTTCTAAAGTAGCCCCTAGCCCATCATGGCTAGCATCGCATTTAACTCGTGTTTCTCGGGTCGCATCGTAATAATGTACCTTTATTATACTTGCCACAGCTTCTTTTATAGCATCAAATACTACCGTGTGTTCATCCCCCCACTCACATTTTTTTACCGGGAGTTTCATGTTTTTTAACTTTTTCTTTTGATTCTCTTCTTTTAGAAGTGGTCTCAATTTTTCAGTCAGACTTGCTGCGTTAGGTATAAATTTAGCTAAGTGATTTATACTTCCCAGGAATTACCTTAGCTGTTTAAGCAATTTCGGCGGGTTCAAATTTACTACCGCTTCCGTTTTAGTGATTTTTGGTTTAACCCCCGCTTCTGAGAGATGATGACCCAACCAATTCACTTCTTGTTTGAAAAATTCGCATTTTGATAGTTTCAATGCCAAATTTTCCGCATCCAATTTTTTTGATACTTCTTCTACCAAGTTTCCATGTTCAATTTCACTTCTCTTTGACACAATTAGTATGTCATCCAGAAAACGGAACGCATTTTAAGCGTGGTTGATGGTTCTATCCATGGTCTTTCGAAATTCAGCTGGCATATCTGCTAAACCGTAGAGCCCTGTCAAGAATCTGTAGGTTCCAGTTGCTTTTCCACTCACAATGTTGAAGTTGTATTGTCTAGCTGTATCAGCAGCCAATTTTAATTGACTGTACGCATATTTTAAATCTAACACCGAAAAATATAGCGTACCCTTTTTGTTTTCAGCCACAATCTGGCTTACCCCATCAATGAGTTCATCTACATTCGGCATTTGGTATTTATTTTTGAACAATTGTCTATTGATTGGTTTCGTGTCCATTGCCAATTTTATTGAATCGTCTTTCTTTACTGTTATCACAATCGGAGCGATAAAGCAATCACTTGTACATTTATCGAGTTTTGTTATATGACCTTCTGTCAACAACTTCTCGATTTCTTTTTCGACTTTATCTTGTATATGAATCGGGATTCTTCTCCCCTTTTCTTGAATCGGACTTAATGGATATTTAAATTTTGAACTGACAATGTGATTTTTCGAAATACCTTGTCTTTCAAATAAGTTTTTAAATTGAGTGAAAAATTTTCCTTTCCAACCTTCTGAATGCTCGCACATGAGCACGTCAAACCTGGTGAGTTCCTTGGGCGCTGGTTTTTGTGTAGTAACTATTCCCACTTGTCCTTGCAAGTCTAGTCCCATGATACATCTGGTCTTTCGTTCTGATACCAGAAAGGTGGCGCCTTTTACCTCCCAGCCCGCTGACCTCAGGTTGGTCTTTAGGGCTCCCAGTATACTGATCGGTTGTTTGTTGTAGTCCACGAATTTGGTTTGTAAATTCAGTTTGTCTGACGGAATGAATCTTACTTTGTTTGATTTTTCCATAATTTCCTTCGTTGTTGCCCAGTTGAGGAATGAAACTGGACTTCCTGTGTCCACTGTTAATTGAATTATTTGGTTATTTATTCGTACCATGGCCTTTAGTGATTTTACACGATTCAATGTTGGATCGCGAGAATCGAATCTATTTTCTGAACTCGTAACATTTTTCCGTTTGATTTGTTCCTCATTTCATTGATTCGATCTTTCACATATTTTGAAACTCTCTCGTTTTCCGGTTGATAGGTTTGTACCGAGATAACTTCAAATTCACTACATGACCCAACACTTTCACTTATCTGATCGCATTCCTCTACCGATCCTTCCGAGTCTTCCGCAACCTCACTTACTTGTTGGGATCTGCACATTTTAGCGAAATGATTGGGTTTACCACAGTGTTTACAGGTTTTCCCCATTGCTGGGCAATTTTTCAGGTATCCCTGGTCAAACGTCCTTCCACGTCTATTACATGGTTTCGTTTTCATGTTTTGATTCTTGTTATTGTTTTGTCTTTTTTTCGATTCCCTTCTGTTTGGAGTCTTGTTCGTCCCCGACATATTTCGAACTGCCATTACAGGTTCTTGTTTAATTCTCACACCCGAGGTGTAATTGCTACTTGATCCCCCTGTCGCCGCAGCATTAGTCTTTTGAAACGCCATTGTGGTTAACTTGCTATGTTCGAATTTTATAGCCCTTTTCAGAACCTCTTCCGGGTCTAGAGTCTCGAATGTCAGCGTGTCCTGCAATGTCATGTTTTTCATTTTTGAAATGAACAGATCTCGGACTATTTCATTTTCCAATGCTCCCAGTTCTGATCGGGCTGCTTGTGCAGTTAACGCTGCGTGAAATAATTCCAGAGATTCTCCAGATTCTTGCATTCTCGTAAATAGCTTATATCTTTCGTATGTTACACATTTTACCTTTTGAAACGAGACTTCTGCCAAATCTGTAATTTCCCTGAACGTCATTTTCGATATTTCAGCATGCGGGTTCTTTTGTAGGAATCTCTTCTTTCCCTCTGTGCCCAAAGACAAAAATAATCTGGACACCAATTTCTTTTGTACTTCGTTGTAGAAGACATTGTGTCCGACTCGTGGGCCTCTTGTCTTTCTCTCTTCGTTCTCCAATACTATTCTATCTATAGCTAGCTTATCTCTGAGAATCCTAGCGTTCCTCGCATCTTCATTCTCTCCGTCTCTGGGTGTTTATGGGCGTGGTGGTGGTTCCTCTAATATGTCTTTTGGTTCTTCCAAAATGATCTCTATGTTCACATTTTCTCTGACCGTAACCGCCATGAGAAATTGTTCGAACCAGATTTTGAATTGCCACGGAGGGTCTAGATTCGCTGACGCCCAAAATACCGGAATTCCCATATCCGTTCTGTTATCTTGAGCTGCGAATCCTGCTGGCTGCGCCATGTGATATGCGTTGCGATATCGGTTGAAAACAAGGTGTAATTCAATACTGTATATGGAATATTGAATTTAGGTTTTCTTATTCTTTTTGTTTTCTTTTGTTACTGAGAGCTAGATCAGTGTTACGAACTCTGATCTCTCACTGATTCTCAATGTCATCTTTCATTATGACCTTGAGCATACCGTAAAAGTAATGAGTAAGCACCATAGGTTGGTTGTGCATACATAGACAAATACTGCTACTGCAGTAGCGGTATGACAAGCTAACAGAAAATTGTTGTTCCGACCACGAAGTGGGAAAAACTTTAGTTGTATGTTCAGAGTTGAAACCGAGCCCGGGCCTCATTTTTAGGATATTTTGTTAGAAACTATGTTTTAGTATCTCCTCCCAAACCTACCACACCCCCCCCCACCCACACACACTAACAACAGTAGGAAATTGGAAAAATAATCATTAAAAAGATTTCACTTTTTGCTGAATATTTTGCACTATTTTTAATCGCAAATCATGCTCTACTAAACTGGGCATTTTGTTTTATCTTAACATTTGTTTAAAGCCTAGCCCTTCCTATTATGTTGATTTATAGCGCTGGAGACCAAGAACATCACCATCGACTCACTGGATTTCATCTTGCACCAGATAAAGATCTTGGACAAACTGGTGAAAGATCATTTTCTTACAAGCAGAGATGAGACCAAGTTCCTAGCCCACTGCAGGACTGGCACTAAATTGAGTGGCTTTTTCGTGGCCTTGTACAGACTAATCAAAGAGGCAGAGGTACTTGAGATTTGAACCCAGCTATTACACTGAGTTTTTCAACCTAATACCAGTAGCGTGCCGAGGGAGGGGGGTCCCTCTCAATTCTGATTGCCAAATTTTTCCAAAACCTCAAAATTTTTCTAAAGGCGCCTTTGGCGCCAATTTGACTAATTTTGAAGGGGGGAACGCAAGCGGTCAAAATTTAAGAACTTTTCGGTCAAAGTTTATGAAAATTGAAGGCTCAACAAAATTACACCCTCAGAATATTTTTCACAAGAGCAAGTATTATGATGTACGTTCAATAAAGAAAAATTATGGTTTTTGCTCTATGTTTGAACTTCACGTGTATGAGATTTGTAAACCAATGGCTGAAAATTTAAGAAGAGAACAAGATAAGAACTGTTATTAGCATAATTAAGTCAAATCTTATAATGATATTGATGAATAATTGACAAGAAAAGTAAAAAAAACAGATTGCTTACAAACAAATCAAAAGAAAACTTGAGTGTTAAGAAAAAAACTCGAAGCCTTCACAAAAACTTCCCTTGACAAAAGTTTAATTTTGAGTAGTCTTCATTGTAAGAGAAGTGAGCTAAATGATTCGGAACCAAAACTTACAAAACCATTTTTCCAAAACTACATGCACGAAAGTGAACAATTGTCAAACTTGTTTTGACGCAATTAAGAAAGAGAAATTAAAATAAACAAGGATAGGCGGTTACCTTTTTTTCAAATTAGTGTCATTTTTTTTCCTGCATGATGTGATAAAGAGAACTGAATTGAAATAAAGAACGTAGGCGTATTTGACAGTCATAGTAAAAAGGCCATTCGGAAAACAGTTTTTGAAGAAAAATGATTAAAAAAACGAAAAGACCATTAAAAATTTTTTTTTTAAATTTCTAAGTTTTTGCAAAAATTTTTGGAATTCTTAACCTTTGTTTACAAAATGGCGCTAAAAAGTTACAAAAAGTATTTTTATTTGAGTACAATTAAGTTTTTACGGTTTAAAGTAAGCTTAAATAAGCTATTCTAAGCCTGCACGCTCACACCATATTAGTTCGAAATTAGACAAAACAAAAATTTTCTAACCGGTTTTTCTCGATACTGTAAAAAAAACGTTTGAAATTTTAAAATGTTGTTCGAATGAAGATTGAAAGGGCTTTAAAATAATATATTTCGACTCATTCCGATAATTATTTGTGGTACTTGATTTTGCGTGGAAAACAAAAAGAAAAAAAACTAAAATACCCGAATACAAAGTTCCTCCCCATTTTTCAAATGGCCGGAACAATTAAGATGATTCTGATGGCTCTTTTAGAGTTTTTATTTTTTTTTGTAAATTTGAAATTTTCCCAAAGTAAAACGACAGGTTTGTAGGTTTCGTTTCCAAGTGAAAGACATGTTCCTAGTCTTTTTTTTATCCTGATTTTTTTTGGCATTGATATCCCTCCGAAACTGACAAAATTTGTTTACTAGCCGCTTATTACTAGCCGCTAGCCTAACAGTGACCTCTCGAGGCGGTGCTATGATGGTTAATAACCATATTTTTTGCAATTTTTCTCAACAAAATTATCATTTAAAAGATTGGAATTAAGAAAAAGTACCATCAGATTGACTTTAAAGAAACATTCTTAGATTTCTCATCTACTATAGTTAATACTGGACAATTTAATAATGGAGAAACCATGGTTTCGCAAATCTTATACTCAGCTGATTTGGCGGTAGTGTTTTTGAGTATAAACTGAAATCACAGTGTATTGTAAGCTTTCAACAACAATTTTTTTTGCTTGTCCTCAACAGTGCGAAACCTGTCTACTTTTGCGTCATTTGTAGGGCGAATTTTTGATTTTTCAACTTTTTTAGCTGTAGCTGAAGTGAAAGCTTACAAAAATCTTTTATAACCGGGCAATCATAGTAAATTGTTTTCAGGCTTACAAACAGAAAAAGACAATGTTTTGTAGAAATTATTACCAAGAATCAAAACTGAGAGAACATCATTTGACCAAATGGTCCTTTTTCGAACATCTCAGTGCGAAATTTTTTTAAAGTTTATTCTCAGCCGATATATACTTTAAATACTGGACAATTTGCTTTGAAATTGTTTTGAAATTAAACTGAGATGTTCGAAAAAGGAACATTTGGTCAAATGATTTTCTCTCAGTTTTGATTCTTGGTAATAATTGCTACAAAACATTGTCTTTTTCTGTTTGTAAGCCTGAAAACAATTTATTATGATTGCCCGGTTATAAAAGATTGTCACTTTCATCGTTTTGTTTTGGAAACTGTTTAGTGGAATATATTCGTGGACGTGAAAGGGTGTGTGGCGGACTTGCGGTGGGCGCGCAGTTTCAGAATGGTATCTTCCTTCTTCCAGTTCAAGTTGCTCTACTTCTGTCTATATAGACACCTGCTCAACACACGCCAACTCACAACCACTCAGCCGAATGACCACCTAGCCGAACTGATCAAATCAGTGTTCTACTTCGGCCAAGGCAACCATTTTACCGCTATTTATCATCTCGAAAGGCAACCTATTATAGGCAACGCGCAATGGATTCTTTTTATCTTTTTTGCATCAGATTTTCTCAATAGTGCGATTTTACAAGTAATCAAGAGAAATACAGAATCTATGCGGTACTCTTATAGCTATATGATATTAGTTTAGCCATGATGTTGTAGTTATAAAGTAGTTTTTAAAATTTGAATTCTGTGTAGAGTCCTCATTGATCTCGGACGATAGCATTAAATCCGAAGCTGGGATTCCTTCAAGAGCAAACAGATCTTACGAGGTCGACGATGAGGAGACATTGGAAGAAGACGACAATCAGTTTGTGTCAAGGGAAAGGGCCGAAAGAATGGCGACTGAAGACGAGACCAGGGAAGTGGAGTGGTCGGCAGTGGTCCCTCTCAGACTAGCGGGAACTTCTGAAAGCGAGAGGGGCACAGAGACAGATCATGGTACAAAAAAGCACCAAAATTTTTCGGGGTCATAAGTTCATTGCTCCTATGCAAACTTTGTCAAAATTTAAGATCATCGCGTTTATCGTTATGGCTACTCGTTATGGTAGGGCGGCAATTCGGAACAGGCGACAGTTCGGAACAAGACATTCGGCATGAGGGGAATACTGCGCGTGAATCAGTGTTCGCCCCGCTTAATCTACTGTTACGAATTGTCGCTTGTTACCAATTGTCGCTAAAATATCACGTAAAATCCGAGTAAAAATCAATGGGCGTAGAATGTGATTGTAAACCAAACATTATTCAGACGGTACTCTGACAAAATAAAAAACATTTCAAAACACTGTCCGGGTCAAAGTGAAAGGTCTGAAATAACTAATATAACAATTTAAATAAACTGTGTAAAAATTAAACAAACCACCTCATCCAATTTCACTTTTATCTATTTGCAAACCCATCTAAAACTTGACAAAACTTCAAAAATCATTTTTTGTGACCGCAGATACAATTGAAGTAAAAAGTCCAAGAAGCAAGCAATCCTCAAATCAAAGCTCGCCTCGCCAATCTGAAAACACGACGACCTCTAAGCCGACAAAGACAGAGACCGAAACAGGTACTACAAGAGAAACACTACGATCAACTGAGAGCATGAATAGAAAAGTTGCCGAGACGTCAATGTCAGCAACAAGTGCGACAGAATCAGATAGCGAAGAATCAGAGACATCGTCAGACGAAGCGGCCCAAAAAATCCGCGATGTAGTGCCTAGTCGGCCATCAATGCCTCAAGCCGAATCGATTCGGTCAATTGCCGAACCTATGGTTACGTCATCCAAGTTGTTTCGACCGGTTAGCAATCAAAAATTGGAAACAAATTTTCTCGAATCAAAGTTTTCGGGAGATTTAAGAGCACCACCGCTTCCACCGAGGTCGTCGTTTTTGCCAACCGAAAGCACAAATTATGAAACAAACTTACCGCCGGTTTCGTTCAAGTCAATGTTCAGAGACAAATCACCCTTTATTCCAGATCGAAATATTCCCCTTTCACAGCAGAATATAAAATCACAAGCTAGTTTCACTAAAGAAGTTATAATAGAACCGACAACTAACAGCGATATTGGAGGAAAGGTTAATTACAAATACAGAGCTAGAATGCAGAGTCGCTCGCTTTTGTCGGATAAAACTGACGAGTTGATTTCGCGAGCGCCAGAATTCATGGGACGAAGTGTAGGACAATCGCCCAGTCGGTTCGGTAATTACAAGGCTTCATATGCAGTATCAGCTGTTGCGAACGAAAGGAGTGCTCAGCCGAAAAGCTATTTGAGCAGCAGACAAAGCATGAGACCTAACAGCTTTGCAGGTCCAATGCAATTCAACTTAAAGAAGCGATGATTCAAGAAGTAAGATCTGACATTGAACAGTTAAAGCTAATGATAAAAAAGTGGAGCTCAATTAATGAATTTTTATTCACAATTGATTCAATGCAACAAAGAAAAAAATTTTTTTTTGTTAATTAAAAGATTTTGAAGCAAGCTAATCATTCCAAAACGAAACGTTTTAAAGAAAACTTAATATCTTGACAAGTGCAAGATGCGGTATCCTCCTTTCTTATACCATGCATCTTCTATATTAAATGAATGAATAATGAAAAATCTGATGCCATGTTTTAGCTGCCAATAGGAGCAATGGTGAAAAGCGATCATTGAGCTCAGCGTTTCAAAAAATTTCAGTGAACTTTAAGCTTCAGATCTGAAGTCTGGAGTATTCTAGAGTTATTTTTGAATAAAGTCAACTCTTTAGATAACGTGAACTCGATTCAACTTCAAGGCTAAGCAAACCTGTCTACCGTTTATATCCCGATCCAATTCGCTAATGAAATAACTTCTAAAATTTTATCGCTTGACAGCCTAGCATATAAAAAACTTAATTTTTGCGAACCAAATCTGGCAATAATTTAAATTGAAATTTGCAAAAAAATCAAACGCTTGATTGGTTTGCCTAGAAAAACCCGTTAATTTTTGCAAATTGATTTAAGGTATGAAATAAGCTCAAAATTGTCAAAATAAAATCGCTGGGACAAATAGCTCCATTAAAAAATTTCGCTAACGATTCACCAGATGGAATAACTTAAACTTATTCAACGATTAATTGCGTGACTAGCTGGCTCAAAACAGCTGCCTTTGTGCGAGCGGATTAATTATTGGAGACGCTCTGGCTAATTAATATGTAACAATAACTTCGTTATTAAATCAACCGCAAATTTTTTATAGTTATTTAAAAAGCGAGAAACTGAATTAACACCGTATGCATTTCACAAACGTTTGGAAGCAAAAAATCTGCAGATTTTGCTTGAAACAACATTGCTGTTGGTAATTAACAGTTTTTAGAAAAAAATTCAAAAAAATGGAATTTCTTAAACATCAAAGTTGTTTTTGCTCTCAAAAAGGAATGTCAAAAAACGACTAAAAAAACTCAAAGCAGTATTTAAATTTTTGAATCTCTCACTTATTTTTTTAGCCAAAACTTCTCAAAACAATGTGTGTCCAATGTCCTATTGAATATTACACTTTGCAGATAATCAGATGCTTAGAATTCTTTTTTGATGTTACGAAATTGATTGAAATAACTCAAAAAACTTTGATTATTACGTTTAAGTGCAATATCTTGAAGTGCGTATTGGCGCAGTTTATAAATTGGACTAGTTTTTTGCCTCATAAAACATGAATTTTTTTCTTGCGATTAGTCACTTAAGAAATTTTTCAATATATGCCACATTTTAATATACATGTTTGACGTGCAACCATGAACAAATAATTTATACCGATAAATAAAGATATATCAGTTTTAGGCATTCAAATGAAATGTTCAAACCTAGCATTTATTTAGGGTTTAAAAGAATTAAGATTAATTCAGCGCTTCGGCCTTTTACAGTTTGGATATGTTCATGGAAATTCAATTGTGACAAATTTAAACGCCTAAACTTCAATTTTTATTGTTTTGGGGGGTTTTTTAAGCTAAATTTTTGTCCCACAATTTTCCTTTGTCTTGATGCATAATACTTTCAATTCGTGCCATACAAGTTTCCATTTTTTCCATAGCCAGCTCATTATTTTCAAACAGCAAATCTCTCTATATTACTACAATCTGGAAAAACGCCATTCTTTTTGGGACTAGAGGCCGATTATTGCTTTAGACGAGACAGTGAATTAATCTATGAATATTGCTTTTTATTTAATTAATTTAGACGAAAAGGGAACATTTTCTGAATTCAAATTTTTGAAGCAAAGTACCGTGGTTGAAATTATGATGCAGTTTTCATAAAGATTTTGAAGATTGCTCAGATTTCGTTTATTTTTTCAATCAATTCAAGTATTTTTTTTGAAACACTTTCTTGATTATTCCTCCGAAAAAGTTTTTGTTTTTTAGAACGAAACAGTTTAATCTTATTTTCAGCAACTGGTTAAGTTTTATTTTTCCCTGTGCTGTTATTATGTACTATATACATTTGTGTTGAACAAAAATTTGAATTTTTGATAATCTTTTTTGAAAACAGCTATTGGTAGAACCGAAATCAAAATTTTTTTGAAACTAATTTGGAAGCGTTCAAGTGAATTTGATAATGGTTTAATGTCTATCAAAAGGTGGCGTACCTCATGCTGGAGGGACCGAATGTTTGAAATTTATTTTGGCTTATTTTCAGGCAATCAGAATTGAGTATTCAAAAAACTCAGGGAAATCGCAAAAATCTCAAAGCAAGCAAATAAAACCAGACCATTAGTGTTAATATTGTCCGATTATATAATAAGCAGATGAAATAAATTAAAGCCGGATCGAAGGCGGATTGGAACATTTTACATATTTCTCGGATAGAGCTTTACAGAAAATGGAACACAAAAAACTAAATTTATTATACCTGCAACTATTATGTCTGCATCTAGTATACTTATTTTATTATGATTTTCTGTTAATATTGACTTCGATTTTGCCAGAAAAGCATTTAGCCAATAGGAACGGCTAGCGATCTTGATTGGTTGAAATTGTTTCAGCATTCGGTCCCTCCAGTATGAGAACCCTCCACTCTATGAAAAGGATTTAAGAAAAACATTTCTTCGATAAATTGTGGATATTTTTCCTCTCACCCATCTGCGACGTTTTACACGTTACGTTTTTTCACACAGTCCGATTGCCTCATTATTTAAAATGCAGGCTCATTAGGCTATAACAACTATATTTGGACTTCATATTTAAATTAGTACAACCCCCTGTTCGACCAGAAAATTGATGCTTATGTGAGGTGTTGTTAAAGGGTTTGGGTACGAGGAAAAAGAAGAGTTCAACTTGTGATTGACGGTTACCAAGAGGATAGTAAAACCGTTCCTGTTAAGTGTTAATTCAACTGATTTCTAGTTCGCATAAATAAGACACTGAACTAGAGGTCAACACATAACAGCTAGACAGATCTAGACTGATTGACAGGCAGGTACCAAATCACGTTTAATTATAATATGAGAACTCTCAGAGATAAGTAATAAATGGATAGCAACTAAATTGATTGACATGTAAATATGTAGTTCCTCATATTTCCGTACAGATGTAAAATTTAAATACATAGTAATTAAATTTAATATAGTAATTAATACCTGCCGCCGCACTAACATATCAACAACAACTTTGAGTTTTAGGCTTATGGCCATCTCTCTCCCTGGGTAAAGAGTTTTGAAAGAGTTTAAGTTTAAAGTTCACTTGTTTCCTTCCCCTGGATGTTTCCTTTCTTTTCCGCCCCTTGGATAATGTCTATCATGATTCCTCCCATTTTATCTACTGGCTTCCTTCTTCTGGTACTCTTTCTTGTTCCCGAGCTTTCACTTTGACTGCCCGATTCTTCTTCCTGACTACTATTCGTAAGGCATTCTCTCGCAACTAACGCTGGTCGGTCCTGACTCCCCTTACCTCGTTTCGCTTGTTTAGTTTTCGTTGCTTTAGGCTTCGCCCTCGTACCCGCTTCATGTTCTACTACTAAAGTACTACTACCTGGGCCTTGTCCCGCCGCAATCGCTTCTTGTCTCGCCATAACTTCAACTGGTAGCCGCGCTGGTGTAATATTGAGTGGCCGGTAATCTTCGCTATCTGAATTGTCCGAGTGAAATGTCACTACAGGTTTTTGCTGTTTGGCTATTGGCCGCTTAGATTTAGGGCTCTCGATTGCCCCCTTCTTTGCACTCGATAACATTTCCTTGAAAGTGGCCGGCTTCCGTTTCTTTGGGAGCATGTTCTTTGGCATCACTGCCACTGCACTTTTCCTAAGAACAGATCCGTTTTTCAGCTTGAGTATATGTTTAGACTCGGAGATTACATGAGATTTTAAGAGTTTATACCGATTTAGGGTCCTGCTGGTGGTACGCTGATAAAGGTAGTCTCCACCTCCTCTCCCTTGGATTTTGGAGCCGCCTGCGTCTCTACTCCCTTGGATTTTCGGGTCAACCCCCGATACCTCCCCTTGGCCTATTTCCATCTGCTGGTCGCTGTCCAGAATGAGCGGTGCCTTCGTTAGTGCCGGAGCATATGTCAAGTCCGATCGTTCTTCCCAGTTTGAGTGCTGTGAAAATTCGATTGAGCTCATTTCAGGGTCACCTTCGTCTAAACACAAACACTTTTGTTTTAAGACGTTCTTCCAATTCAGATTTTTAAGGCTCGGTTTTTTCGTAAGGTTTCGTAACACGGTGTTCGCCTCCCGGCCGTGGTGAGCTTCAACAGGTGTTAGTTTAATCGTTGCATTTTTGGAAAACCGTAACGCGCCTAATGCTTTATCGATCATAACTTCTAGAGACTTATGCTCTTTTTCAGATGCATAAGTGAGGACAAAATTCTTCAAACTTCCTACCGTTCTTTCCACTGAACCCGTACCCCGAAGATCATTCACTGGGGAGTACACTAACTCAATGCCCTCGTTGTTACAGAAGCTTTTAAATTTATTAGATGTAAAACATGATCCCTGATTGACGTGGGTTTTCCGAGGTACGCCATGCTGAGTTATGTACTTATCGAGAAATTTTAAGACTTTATCTGAAGTATTGGTTGTAGTAACCATCGCTGATGGCCACCTCGAAAAACGGTCCGTAGCAACTAAGATATATTTCTTACTTTCATTTAAATAGCTTATTGGCCCCCAGAAATCCAACTGTATACATTCATTTGGTTCCCTTGGTTCAGGGACCTTGCCCACGTCTCCCTTGGGTAACAACGTTTTTAGGTTCTTACCTGCGTCCATTAAAAATAAATGTATTCAAAACAAGATTTAGCAGTTTTGAAGATCAACAGTTCAAGATTTAGCAGTATTCAAACCAGATCTTTTTGATTGTTTCATCTTCCTTGTTTCGAACGTTTAGCCCAATGTTTTCACTCAAGCGAGAACACTGCACAGAGCTCTAAGAAGATGAAGTAGATAAAAAAGAACAAAATACATCGTTAGAAATAAAGCGTTTGCTAAGCACCGGAATGAAAACTCCGATCTGCATCCTATGAGCTTCAGGCGTTTCTGCGCTACGCTCACTTGAATATTCAGTACCACCGAATACAAGTGAAACTATTTCTTTCGTCCTGAATCGAAGCTACGACCTCGAGATTAGGAGTCCCATCAGCTTCACAACGGTCGCTTCGATTTTCACAAATACTAGACACCATTAAAGCAGCTGCAGATACTATTAAGCTGCCAATGCTTAGAAATATATCAAAAGTGCGTCCAATTGAGCACTAGCTGAAAAACAATTATTTATCAATAAAACAGCTAGAGATACAATTAAATTGCCAATGCTTGAAAAGATACCAGAATTACTCTTAAAAATCCATAGTTGAAAAAAATAGATTCTTAATATAACACTTTGCTCCCTAGCTAGCTCGTGTAATTAGTTCCAGAGGAAACGGCAAAAATGATAACAGAAACTTCGTCAATTTGCTATTCGTCAAAAGTGATTTTCGTGATTGTAGGAAAAGTCCTTTCGCTAAGTTGTCAGCTATTTTTTGTGAAGTTTTGACTCACCGAGACTAATACAATTTGCATAGACAAGAGAAAGAAATGACGGTTCAAATATAGTTTTAGAACCAAGGTCTCAGATGTGAAAATGAATTTAAAAACCTTCAAAAGTTCCCAAAACAAAAAAACGGGCGCCAGAACAACACCACCCAAGTAAGTATCATCGCTCATTGAGAATCACTGAACGCCCTAAAGTATTGTTTCTCAGTAAGATATTGATTCAGATGAAAAAAAAAAATCGAAAATTACCCGGGGTTGTACTTTTTTTTAAAGTATTTTTTTCATCGCAGGGGAGGGGGTTCAAAATTATCAGGGAGTCCCGTATTTTTGGACCCGACAGCTAGTTAGTGCAGTAACGTGATTTAGAAAAAATGTTGTTCCTAAGCTTAGCCTCGATTAGCTGAATAGTTAACTTTTAAGCGTATGGAGTAAAAGTTCAATTAAATCAGTTCATCTTGTTCAACTCATACAATTAAATCTCCATTTACAAATTATCAGGTTACATATGGCTGAAACGTCAGGAGAAAAAATATCAACAGGTCAAATTCGAATACTGAAACTGGACAAACACAGTGTCCGGTGACAGCCAAAAGGACCAAAACATTGAGTTATTCAATAAGTTATGCATCTATAGTTTCATTAATCTCACTACACTTCAGCAATTTTAACATCGATAATGAAACAATACTTCCGGTAACTACTGTGAGCAACAGTTCCAATTCATACGCACGCAATGAAGATTAGCTTAGGCTTCTGATTCTAGACTAGCAAGAAAATAAATGGAAAGGAATAGCATGTGTGTGTAATAACCAAAATAATACTCTGGTTCTAGCTAAAATATTAAAGAGCAGCATTTCCGAAGTATCTTTTTTCTCATCTATAAAACTGCTTTACACAGCCAACAGACAAATAGAAAAGTGTCAATAAACGCAAGGAAAACTTAATTTAAAACTTAAAACTTAATTAACCTAACTTGAGAAAACTGGATTAATAGGTTTTTTTTCCGCTGGGAAAATTGAAAATTAAAATCCACTTTCGAAAACAGAAATCGACCCCGTTTATTGTGGCCTTTACAATCTTACTGTTCGATTATGGAGTTTGTCTAATTTTTAACAAATGAAATGAATAGAACTTCAAAAAAATCTGAAGTCAAACCGCAAAAAAAAAATTTGCGCAAGAACAAATTTAATTTAGCTTTCCTGAAGAAAGATCAGACAAGAAAACATCACGACTTATAGAAGAGTCTTCATAAAGTTAATTGACTTAATCAACCACGTGCATTTTCGTTATTAGAGAGCGTAATTGCCAGCCATTCAGCAAATGAATAAGTCGCTGCTCACTTCGTTCATTGACACTTTATCATTTGGAAATCATTCAAAAAAGCTTTATTGAAAATCGACTATTGAAGTACAGGCATTAAAAAACAGCTTGTAGTAAAAAAAAACAGTTCAAAAAAATTGAATACCATTTTGATGAGCCACAAAATATTTTCGAGAATACTTCGAAATCACTGTTCAAAAGACACTAAATTTGTCGTTTTCAGTTCATTCAGTTGAAGGAAAAAATTTTTTCAGTTCAGTCTATGGATGACTTGATTGGTTCTCTAACTGGACTGCTCCCCAATTGGGTAGTATGTTCTCCGCTGGTCTCTTCCGCTGGATCGAATGGCTCATTCCATTTGCGGTGCAGGTTGATGTCTATATTTTCCAGGTGCACATCCACCGCCTGGAACTTCACGAATTTCGGCGGGATGGGACAGAGTTTGAACTGCACCTCATCGCCAACCAGAGGCACGTAGGTATCTTGAATACTTAAAAAAAAAACGATTCAATTAAGCAAAGAATGAGGAGTCCCTCGCAACCCTTTCTGAATAGCTCTAATCAAAATCGTTCACATTACTTAAAGACAAACACGAACAAGTGATCAAACCTAAAAACTCACTTATTGTGGCCGTTAGGAATCATTTTAGTCCCAATCTTTGCGTTTTACACTTATCACCCACCGTTTAGTCTTAATCAGGCAAAACGTGAGGCAAGTAAGCTAAAAAAAAAGGTTGCAACAAGATATTTAGTCTAATAAAGTAATTCACATTGAAAAAAGTTGGATTTTTAAATCCCCCCTCACAACCTGGTAAGTTTAGTAATTTCAACAGGTGACTCAGGCGAATAAGAAAACAATTGAGCGAACATGAATTATTTACCCAGAGGCGAAGCTGCACTTCGCAAACGCTAGCTGGAACAAGACAAAAAAAGCAGCTCTATAAAGTGAAATAAGAAAAAGTAAAAGTCTGGAAATGGTAAAAAAAAATTTTCTGAACTCGACGGATTCCAAAATGCGACCTAGAGATTAAGAATCTCACGCCATAACCCCTCAGCCACGGACGCTTAGTAACAGTCAAACACTAGCCACAAATAAAGCAGACAACAGATGCTATGAAACTTCTAATGCTACAGATTGTGCTTCTAACAAGGTGCCACCAAATGAGCACTTTTATTTGCGAGTTAGCTTGAAAAAAAAAGATGGTTCGTACTTACACACTAGGCTTGCAAGCTCTCTAGTGTAAAGAAACTCACTTTTACCGTTGAAAAGGCTCATACCTTTTCAATGGTACATTGAACTTCAATTATAACTTCAAAGCGAAATGAGAACAAATTAAATTGAGTGTAAATCAAATCAAATTTCGAGGTTCTCCGCTTTATTTTATTCTTCTATTTCCAGCCTCGCTGCATAATCCATCCGTCACTATTTGGGCATACCATACTTAACATTTTATAACAGTAATTTCAGAGCTGGAAGCCTGCAAAACTTTCCTCATTTTGACCCAATGATCAAATGCGAGCACGTTTATCGGCTGAACTAAAAGAATATTTTTGAAGTTTCCAGCTCTGAAATCAGTTTTAACATAGACGATGGAATAATCAAACAATGAAGTTCATTACCAGATGTTTGCCGAAGCTGGAAATTCAACAGAGAGGCGAAGCGGAGCTCCGCAAAACTAGGTGAACCAAAATTTTCGTAGGTCTCGATGAAGGACACCTAAGGCCAAACTTAACACGGAGATATGTGTTTGATAGTTTTTGAACTTGTTATACTGATGCGGGACAAAATGCGTAAATTCAAAAATTGGACTTAGCCCAAAACCTTAGTTGTTTCTGTACTAAAATAAGTAGAATGAAAATTTTTGAGATTTTGGAATTTTCCCAAGACCTAATTTTTCAATGAAGTTCATTACCATGAAGTTCATTACCAGGTGTTTGCCGAAGCTGGAAATTCAACAGAGAGGCGAAGCGGAGCTCCGCAAAACTAGGTGAACCAAAATTTTCGTAGGTCTCGATGAAGGACACCTAGGGCCAAACTTAACACGGAGATACGTGTTTGATAGTTTTTGAACTTGTTATACTGATGCGGGACAAAATGCGTAAATTCAAAAATTGGACTTAGCCCAAAACCTTAGTTGTTTCTGTACTAAAATAAGTAGAATGAAAATTTTTGAGATTTTGGAATTTTCCCAAGACCTAATTTTTCTCTCACAAAAAAAATGAGGAGTAACGGCTTCTGCAGGAAAAATTCGCGCAATCGCTTATTTCAATTGAAATTTTCATCTCAGATTTGATAGAGTAGTTTTAAGAAAATACAAAAAGTTTCTAAAAAAACGGTCAAAGTTCAAAAACTTGAATTTCTAAAATCCGTTACTTTTTCTGCTATAAGCAGGATATCCCCAGAAAAAAAGAAGGCTTCGAATTCCCGACCGGTTTTTTGTAATTATCGTGTCTAGAAAATACAATGATTTACCAACGAAGGAAACGACCAACATATGATCTGTCAACAAAACTCGACAGACCTCACAATTGAGTGTTTATGGGAAGACCCAACAAAGCTGCTGTGTTCCTAAACCTCCGCTGACAGCATGGCTCATATGATGACTAGGTCACCTCTGAGGTACCAGCTAGAGGAAGAAGAGCCTTACCATCAAGACGAAACCATAACCAATTATAACCGCTTGCACTAGCAACTAGTGAAACGCTATTACAAGAGACGGGCTCAGCACGGGAATTTGGGGACTTTCCTCCTACCGAGGTGCATCCCGGAAGAGTTACAGTGCTTGATGGCCACAGAATGAGCCGAAACCAATTAATCAACCTCTGTTCCAACTGAACCAGAGTGATGAAAACAAATGATTGACAACCAACCAAGCACCGTCAAACAAACTAGGAACACAGAAAAAACCAAGTAATCAAACCGTGTCAGAAGCGCGTATATGCAGCATACCAACTTCCAACAACAACACCAACATATGAGCTGTAGAACTCTCGAAACAGAACAGAACCGTTGTTGTGTCGTAAATTTAGACCTATATGCTATGTTTTCAGCCTTTACAGCCGAAGAATGACTTTACTTGAAAACAAAAAACGCTCGTCACATAGTTGTATGTAACTTCTTTCATTAACACTTGAAAATTACAACTTTGAAATTGAAACATTTTAACAGTTGCTCGATCCTCGTCGCGGTCTTACTCACTCTGAGATGTGAACGAAGACTGTGTCGTCGTGGGAGAAGCCCTGGTGTGAGATCTCTTCCTCTGGATTGCATCTGATGAAGCCGAAGCCCTTCAGCCGACAGAACTCCTCCACTTTACCTCGCACTCTGTCCGGAAGAGTCCTCTCACAACTAAACAAGCACAATTGTAGTCAAGTATTCACATGATATAATAGCAGAATCAACACTCAACTTCATCTGGTCAAGGCAACGAGAGCAATCTGTCATTATAAAATATAAAACATCAAGATCTTAATTAACCAGTTTTGATTAATATTTCTATTTTATTATTTTTATATTATTATTTTTATTTTATTATTTCTAAGTGCAAAAAAGCTAGAAAAGTTATAGACTTCTAGAGCTTTTGTGATATCTCGAAGAGCAATTAATTGAAATCCAACAACACTCAAGTTAAATACAACTATATAACTTCTCCTTACTGAGAGAGTGTCCTAAATCGTTTTTGTGGAATGAGGTGAGGCCTGAGAAAAGGGTCATGATGCGGCGAGGAAGCAGAGGGTGAATCAAGTGAGTTATCGGCCGACGTCACACTAGACACTGAAGACATGAGGCTACTCTGAAAATATCAGTCATTCCACCCACGTTTAACTACAATAAAAAGCGACTACATATTATTCTAGTATTCTGTTAAATTATTCGGTTGACCAGCTGAGTACAATGTGAGTAATGTGGGTACGGTATCAAAAACTGTATTTTGGAAAATTTTCACCTTTTTTGCTGAAAAACTCAAAATTTGTGTAGAAAAAATTAGTCTTTTAAGTTTGACTTCTGAGACGCAATTACTGCCGTGCGCATGAAAGAAGGACTTCACGAAAGGCCTAAAATTTCAGATATTTAATTCAAATAAGCAATTATGAAAATATGGCACCGAGGCGAAGCGGAGCTTTGCATCCTTGCAATGCATTACAATAAAAAACCTTTTTGTGTATATTTAATTTCCATTTGCAATATTATCCTTTTAATGTTAAAGGATGATTTTTTTTTACATCATTCGCTAGTTTTCCTATTTTTTTAAAACCCAGTTGGAAAATTGAACCTCAAATTTCAAACCACCCTACAAAACATAGCCAAAAGACAATTGGAATAGTTTTAGTGAACAAGGAAACCGACATAGTGACAATACACAACTCAAAAAAGCTTCATAAATTTTTGAAAAATCATTCAAAAATTAAGTCAATATCAAAAAATACAGAATACTAGAAAAGTATGTTTTGAGTAAATAGATTGTCAGAAATAAAGCCGGCACTAAATATGTCGAAAATATACCAGAACTTTTTGGCAACAAAACTCTTATCGAATGAACGCTAAGCGTACACGACAAAAAAGTAAATACCTTCACTTCAGTACAAACATTGCACCCAAGTATTCACATTAAACAATTCTCAATTTCGTCATCTCATTAGCAAAATGTTTTTACCGGGAAACAGTCTAGCACCCGATTAAAACCATTCGTACCAAAGATTAAGCGTGGACCTGATTCACGCGCAGTTTTTATCTTGTGCCGGATGTGACCGCAGCGAAGCAAGCCCTTTCTACTTGCCAATGCCTTCTCGCGTACGAATTGTCGCTTGTTACGAATTGTCACCTGTTGAAATTTTCGTCCTACCAATTAAAACATCCTTGTTAATCACAGGGGTAACGAAATAAGCCCTTAGAATGTTTCTCATTCTCGTTATTCTATGAGCAACAATATTTACAGGAAACAAATTATAGTACCAAATATCAATACCCTTGCTAATCGCAAGGGTAATGAACTAAATCCTTTGAAAGGAGAAAAAACCAAGGCCATCTAGGTAATCAAAAATTGCCCTCGTTCATCGAAAATCAAAAGCTGAGCAGAAGCAAACTATCAGCATTACTGAAAAACACGACTATGTTAAGTCTCATTGATTGGAGTTGTTTGGAGATGTAAGCAAAAGGCGTCACAGAAGTGTTCTGGTTGCTGAAAAATCCTCATAAACAGCACAACGAGTTTGAAACTTTTGAAAGTAAATGTGGTTTTTGGAAAGCCAAGGAACTTTACTCGACATAGAAAAGAAATAGAGAATTGTTTGACTCTTACACAAAAGTTGTCTCGCAGTTCATAAATCTCTTTTCTAAATTACTTAAAAAAGAGTGAATTTAATTGGAAAAGAGTAATGGACGCAAGTAAAGATTTAAAAAAAAAACACTTTCTTGAAAAGGTCTCAACTTTCGAATTTCAAAGAAAAAAAAACAGATGCCCTTTAAGGTCTTTGAATTTCTAGAACGCTTTATGAATGGCGCTTTTTTGATAAAATTAACCCAGCTTGAGCAAATTGGATCAACAGGTAAAGTTTTTATTCCGATGGAAATCTAAAAATTGAATTACACTTTCGAAACTAGAAATCGTTCGCGTTTTTTGCGCCATTTCCATGTTCGTATTTGGAGAGTGCTATTTACGTCATTTTCAGCAGATAACTTTAAATTGAACTCAAAAAGTGCACATATACCAAAGTGCATCCATAAATGCACTCATATGTATGATAGCACATCTGTAGTTATTAGAGCATTTTGAGACTTTTTCCTGAAAATACGAGAAAAAAAATTACTACGTTCATTACTCTTAAAAATCAAAAATTAAACTATGAATTGAGCGTGAGAACAACAACTGAGAAAACAACAACCACACAAACTAAATACCAACCTCGTTCCTTGACATTTGAAACATAGTCAACTGACAGTTGGAAAACAGTAATGAACGCAAGGAAACTAAAAAAAACACCGACTTGTTTTTTCAAAGATCTTCAACTATTGAATTTCGAAGAAAAAAACAGATGGCCTTAAAGCTCTTTGAATTTGTAGAACAATTTATGATGGACACTTTTTTGTTGAAATTAACCCAATATGAGAAAACTGGATCAATAAGTAAAACTTTTATTTCGCTGGGAAATCTGATAATTCATTTCCATTTTCGAAATTAGAAGTCGATCACGTTTTTCGTGACCTTTACAATTTTGATATTAGATAGTGGAGTTTGTCTTCCTTTTAACAATAGAAATTCACTGAACTTAAAAAAAGCCAAACCGCTAAAAATCAAAACTGAACGAACAAATTTCAAGACTTTTTCCTGAAAAAAAATACAAAAAAAATCAGCAAGACCTATATAAGAGTACTAACTACGTTCATTACTCTTAACAGTTTCATCCACATGTCAAAATTCCAGCTTTGAATCAGCACTTAGAGAGAACAAAAACGTGATGAAAATTTACGTTCTCATCTGCTGAAAACTAGAAGTTGCAAATTTTTTGTCCCGTGAGTAGATAGTTCTGTTTAAAATTGACTTTGGAAATACTCGATTTGAAAAAGTTTTATAATTAAATTTTAATTAGATCAACTTTACCAAGCAAATACACCGAAAGAAACCTAAGAATATCAGATTAAAACAAAAGATTCGAGGATTAAGTGATCATTAAACTGCATATTTATGAAAAAGTGGGTAAGTTTACTTCTTCGTTTACTTTACTTATTGAAGACAATACTTATTTCGTTTCAGTTTGAAGACAATATATCAGCACTGCAAACGATTTCTAGGAAAAACATTATGAGACTTTTATCGCCTGATGACTCTACGAGCTCCGCGGCCTCCTCTTGTGCCGCCACGTCTAGCAGTCTGTTTAGTCGAAGGAGATGAGTCATTACTTTTCGGTGAAGCTTTAGGTGGTAGCGGGTCAACATTGTCCTCAATTATAGACTAAAACGATATCATATCAATAATTGCCCACTAAGTAGAGAAATCTCCACGATGCGCTTAGTTCTCAAACTAATTATCAAGAAACCTTTGATACACCGCGAAACTACAAATATAGCCAAAAGAAAAATACAATTGTCAATGACCCCAAGGCAGGGTTGCATAAAAATCTGATGTATATTCTCGAATGATTTAAATCCAATTTTTATTATTTCACCTTGATTTTTTCGATTTTTATTGGAAACGTTTTTGTTTCAAGAATCAATTGATTTACGCAAAATTATTGCCTCAGCATCCGAAAGAAGAACACAAGTTACCCATATTTTTCTATTCTCAGTCAATTTCTGAGACTGGAATGGATAAATCCGAAAGTGCTGAAAAACTTTTCCAGTAAAAAAAGCTATGAAGAGCGAATTACGTAACCAATGTATATATTGCAAGCTGGCTTGTATGTTTACCGCAGCACTCGGCAGGATAACACAAAGTCTGATTTTTTATTTTAATTTATATTCTACGATTAAAATCCGATTGAAATCATTGATTTAAATCAAGTTATTTTAATCATGCAACCCTGCCCCAAGGAAATAAAAAAGTAACAAAAAAGAAAGTTGCACACAGGGGCGACGCAGCAGCTTCGCAAACACGAGCGAAAAAGCGGCGAAAATTCAGGAGCTTTCAAATGCACAAAAACAAACTTTGCGTGTAATAATTTGAAAAAAATAAAAAACTAAAGGCAGCCACACTAACTTTGCATGTAATAAATTAGAATGCATTAAGCCAAACTAGCGTGTAACGCACCTCCGGTGCTTCAAACAGAATATTTAACGTGAAAACTGCTTATATCTAAAATAAATAAAAAAACAGCGAAAAGAACAAAAAACCGTAAAAGTAGACGAGCGCACCCAACAACGCTTTTTATTTAAAAAATTAAACAAAAAAAATTCAACTGAAATGTTTTTAAACTGAAATGGTTAAATCTCCGAAGTTACTGGGTTTCAACTTCTGGGTTTTAGAATGGCTAATAGCATACAAATAAACTCCCATATTTAAAAATTTCATTGTCAAAATCACTGAATTCATGAATGTGACGCTTGCTCAAGTTAGTTCTTTTTTATTTAAAACGGCAGAATTTTTTTTCTTAGTTTAACTGATAGTTTATTGAATATTTTTTTTTGGAATTTTAGTCAATTTGTTTTGAAAAATCATGAAAAATGAATCATAATGCATATCTAGGAAAGCGAAATGAGCTGAGCAGTCATCTTCAGAGTCCATATAAAAACTTCCCGAGTGTCTCGACAGCACCCCATCATAATTTTGAGAAGTTGAAGTTCTTTTTAAAGATTAAGTTTTTCAAAAGTGATGAAAAATTATACAAAATGGTATATCTCCCAAACAAAGATTATTTAAGCAGTCAAAACTTGAAGAAAAGAATTGCAACCTCTGGAAGTACCATGAGATCACCCCATTATAGAGTTGGGAAATGAAATTGTTTTCAAATCAAGTTTTTTGAATTTTTTTTGAGAATTATAGAAAAAAAACGTCGTCTTCGAAATTAAAAGGATTTCAGCAGCCACGATTTGCAAGGTCTGACAGTACCCTGACACCATAGAGTTGATAAAATCAACTTTTTGAAGTTCTTTTAAATCTAAGTTATGTGAAAAACGTCATATCTTGGTAGGTTAAAGGTTCTGAGAAGCCATATTTTGAGGCCAGATTTGGAATCCCTGGGAAAAACCTGGCAGCATCCAATTACTGAGTTGAGTTATTTTAATATAAATTAATTATAATTTTTTTTTGAAACAATTATAATTTTGTTTCTGAAAAAAACAACAAAAAACGTCATATCTCGAAAACTAAGGGTCAAGATTCGCAACCTCTGAGAATACTCTAATAGCCCCCCAACTACAGGGTTTGGAAATTCAAACTTTCAAGAAAAAAAAACAAATTTAAAATTGTTTGAAAAAAAAAATCACAAAAACGTCATATCTCGAAAACTACAAAGATTTGAGCAGTCATAACTAGAGGCAAGATTCGCATGACTCATGATTGGAGGCCAAACTCGCAACCCCTTGGGGAATCCTGACAGACCCCTACTATTGGGCTGCTAATTTTAAGCTCTGTGAAATAACCACTAAGTTCAAACTCGGAAAAAAAATTCTTAACTATTGCAATATACGATATAGCTTAAGCGTGAAAAAATTCTTTCGTTAAGCAAGCAAACAATACGTTGAAAAAGCTTACACGTGGCGAGATATTGAAGCCCGCATTTAAATATTTAATAGATTGCGTATAAATTATGCATTTCAGAAATATCGCTTTGGAAAAATCTAGCATTTCAAAAATCTCGCATTGGCAGATATTCGAGTTGGAAAATTTTTTGGCCAATGTGAGCAATCTCCCTTTTAACATACCAAGTGAACAATCTATCTAAATGGCATATTCAATATGCAAGCCGTAAGGCCAGCATGTACTATGCTCAAACCTGATTGGCTGAAAGATATTACTTTCAACCAAAAAACAATGCCCCTCCTAGATCAATTTATTGGAGAGATTGTTCACTTAGTATAGTAAGTACATTCACATTTCAGAAATTCGACTGTTGTATGAAACAAATAGCTTTTTCTTTGTTTCAATTAACGAAATAAAAAAGCATCAACTGTGTCAGCTTATTACTAATCAAATGTCAAAGCACTTGGGATTATAATGCCAATCTAGCCTACCGATTCAAAAAAGCTACCAAAAGTAGCACTTTTATATGCGACTTAGCTTGGCAAAAAAATTGCATCGTACAATCAGGGGGCTATTATCATAATGGAGGGACTAAGTTATGGAACATTTTCAGCCAATCAGAATCGTTAGTCGTTCCTATTCGCTGAATATTTTTTTACACACAATTGAAGTCAAAATTAGCAAAAATGATTTAAGGGCCACTTTTGCTGTTCATTTTGTTCAAATACGGAATAAAGTTTTTGTTTTGTCTTTAAGTTTTTTTTAAACAGAGGCGAAGCTACACTTCGCAAACACTAGCAGCAGCAAAACACTAGCAGCAGCAGCAGCAGCAAGAAAGCAGCTCTATTAAGTGAAACAAAGAAAAAGCAATCCTGGAATTAGCAAAAAAAATTCTGCCACGAGACGGATTCACACCTGCGACCTGGAGATGAAGAATCTAACGCCGTAACCTCTCAGCCAGGGACGCTTAATAATCGTCAAACACTAGATTGGGGAAAAAAAGTTCGTCGCTCACAAGGTCGGTAGAGTAAAAATTGCTATACTCTATGTAATAAATTTTTTCTAACGCCTTTTAGACATGAAACTATTTAAAAATAAATTTTCAAATCATATTGCAATCGGTCAATTTTAGTTCTGATGGCCTGATTTTATTTTCCTAAATTGTAACTTTCGCGAATTCTTTTAGAATTTTGGAAACTCAATTGTGATGGGCTCAAAATTATTGAAAAGAAATTTCAAACAATTGGTCCCTCTATCATGAGGGCGCCACCATACTATCACACTACGCTACGTTCGAGTAAAGCGCCAATGAACAAGGAAACCGAAAATTAAGTTTTTAATATTATTTTTATTTTTGGATTAAGGGAGAAAAAAATGTCATGTTAAAGCACAAAATATTTCCAGAATCTTTTAATTGACTATTAATTGATAAAACTTACCCAATTTGAAACACTGTCAATAAATAAATTTTGTATTCCACTAGAAAACCTTAAAATTAAAATCCACTTTCGAAACTAGAAGAAAAATTAATTTCTCGAAGTTACTTAATTTTTTAATCAGATGATTTAATTGACACAGAGGCGAAGTTGCATTTCGCATCACATACACCAGCAAAAATTTGACTGAAAACGCTACAAATTTGAAAAAAAAATTACTAACTAACATGCTTCAATTTATGGCGCAGTAATAACACGAAATAATTAAACGTAGAAATTTTTTTTTTTAATTTGAGTTTTTTTTTGTGAAAATTATCCCCCCACACACTATAATAAGTACAGAGTGATAAATTTGATCCTAGTAACAAATCAATTATGGCAAATAAAATTCCTTCAACCAATTTGGAACGGTTTCTATGAAGATTAAATCTCCGCTTACGCGTTAATGGCGCAAAATATATCGCGCGTTAATTGTCCCAAATTGGGCAAAATGGCAATTTTTAAACCCCCATAACTTTACAAAAAATGATCACAGGTGAAATATTTATCCAAATTTAAGTTCAGGACAACAATAATTTTTGAATGATATAAAAAACATCCCGTCAAAAATGGCTGGTTAAAAAGTCGAAAGTTGTCTGAAGAAAAAAAAACCACCCCACGAGCACAAATATTCCGTTATTTTTGTAACGAAAGTCGGAACAATAAAAGTCTGTGTTAAAATCTTTAGCAGTTAATAGCTGGTAACTGATCAAAATGAACACTTTCAAAATGAGCACATTTTATCGCAACAATATTTGCGTCGCAACAATATTTGCGACTTAGGATGAAAAAAAAGATAGTTCATACTATAACACAAGCGTTGCTTGTGTAAATATACATCAGTAAAAAAGAGCGGAGGGCTAACGAACTCATAAGAGAAACTAAGGCACTCAAGCTTTTTCGCGCAATTCTGTTATTTGAGAGGGTAATGTTTCTACCTGTTAGGCAAATGAACTTCCCGGAAAAATTAATTTTGAGCGTGTTCAAAATTTAGGACTGTACATTAAGAAAAAATTATTATAGCCAACTTAATGGAACTTAATATGCACATTTTCAGGTCAAAATTAGCTTTCATTTTTCACAGATAAAAAATGTCAGTTTTTGGGTTCCCGACATATGACGTATCCTATAGTATCTTTTTCTATCAATTTTTTCAAACCCATAACTCAGTGTTTATTCATTAACTAACCAACTGGGGCGTCTGCCAATCGGCATTTCCAGACAATACACTAGCATTGGAGCTTGACCTTGTTCTTTCTTCATTTCTATTCTCTAGATGTCCATCTGCCATCGGATCATTTGATCCCTCCTTCACCACCACATGCAGAAGGGGTTCATCGACACTTTCCTCTCGCACTACAAATCCATTGTCATCATCATTCTCTTCTTCTTCAGTTTCCTCCTCTACTTCTGAAGTGGGAGGCATGATTTCGCTGTCTTCACTATTGTCTGAAAGTTTCAAAATAGTTTGAACTTTCAGCTGATCGACTGTGACGAAACGATAATGAGAAAACTAAAAACGATAACATTGGTAGCAATTTAGTACAATCTTTTTTACAGAGAACAGTTTTCACGGAGAAAAAATTTTTTCTCGATGTAAACTAACCGTGACACCTTTTCAAAATTCTTTTACGAGGTTTATCACATCGCCTTCGAACTAGCATCTTCAAAAAATTTAGCCAAAACTAACACAAATAGCCTGCTGCTGCGCAAGTAGCTCTCAGTAATTTCCAACATATTTAATTCTGCAAAAATATGGAAAAGCGAAAAAAAATTTCTAGTAGTTAGAAATTCTGTTTTTCCGACAGATTTTTTTGATGATTATTATTCGAAGCAAGATTGAAAGCGTTTCAAAATGTTAGTTTGATCACTATTTGAACATTCACTGCATTACGCCAAGTTTTTATTTCAAAGTCGAAATTCGAATGTGGGGGAAAGTGGCCATCATTTTTGAGTATTGTCAATCATATTTCAGTCTTTTAAAATTAGTCTACGTACTCGGTTGTCTGCTTACTACACGGACACCGGTATCGAGTCATTACGATATCAGAATCATCACAAAGAAATCAAAGCAAATTGAATCTGTTCTTCGCTCTAATGAAAATTCAAAAAACATGACCAGGTTAAAAACACGGGTTAACGGGCAGCAGTAACTTACCCATTCTTATCTCCTCAATTGGTGGTTCCTGGAAGAAATCAGTGTCCGCATCATCACCCCCGTCCCCCAGTCGATCACATCCCCTTGGTGACCGAAATGGGTCCTCTTCCTCCTCCACTACACTCACTGGGATCTCCTAAAAAGAGTTCCCTTTGTACTCATAACGGAAGCAAATGCAGACTAATTGTTGTGATAAATTTTTAAAATAGTTTCAGATGGCTGAATTGAAGATCGATGAATTGTTACAAACAACTAAATGCGCAAATGCGGATCAATCGGTGAACGAAATTCTGAAAATTATTCTCGAAGATCTCCAAAAAAAAGAATCAAGAAACAAAGTGAGAAAGTCGTGACACTGAATGAAATAACAGACCTAGAACTGCGGATATCCGAACACGAACAATATAGTTCACAAAGACTGCATTATTATTGAACATGCGGAATGGAACTTTGATAGCCTCAGGAAAAGTATATGTGAGTTCTTCCTGAAAAGCTTGTGTACAAAATTGTTCCCGCGAATCTAAAAGCTTGCCACCCTTTCAAAAAGGGTAACGAAAAGTTTTCCCCTACCGCCATTGTTAAAATTGTATAAACCGAGGACAAGAACAACGTTTAACATCGAGTGATGGCAGGCAAGCATCCAAACCAGAGTTATTTGAATCCCACTTTTCTCGAGGAACGTCTTCTCAAACGTGATGCTGAGCTTTAAAAAATGCCTATGAAAGTGGATACGTAATAACAAGCACAATTGTCAAATAAAAAAATGTTCCATCAACACGAGGATGGCTCTCGAACGGCCATTCTCGTGTGGAATTAAAGATCTCTTGAATATCTAGTCTAGAGCGATCAAGAGAAAGAAAAGAACAGTTTCGTTTCACTGTTGGTAACAGTGGACGAGAAGTACTGCAAGATGAAAACCGAGAATTAAACAAAGGTCTGAGGGAAGCAATTGAAGAAAGAGCACAGCTGTAGAGTCTGAGTTACCTAGAATTCAAGAGGACAAACATAAGAATCAAATTCTTACTTTTACTCCAGCAATTGCGCTTAATAGAATAAAAAAAGTGAAAGAGACCCATGCAAGCTGCTAATAATCTATTAGGTGCTACAACCTAGAAGTAAAGGCTTGTTTAAGAGCTTAGAAAGTTTTACCGTTTTTTATTGCATTAAGTGCGACTTGATTTCCCGATAGTGACAATACAGTTAGTTTTTGTTTTCATTACTACCGTCCTTGCATTGTTGAGACCAGAGAATCTAGCGGCGAGGAATTGCGATATATGTTCGCAATACATTCAGATTTTGTAACTCTGACTGCAGTAGTGACCTGGAGGCAGTAAATATCAAGTTAATACTGAATGAAATGATATCCTGAATATAAAATTTCATCAGACCGCCTTTTTAGAAACCAGGATGCTAAGAAATCAAATTAATCCAGTTGGTGATTCAAATAAAAATATAAGCAACGACAACCAACATTGTATGAAACTTAAGAGGTTGTGTCTTACAACTATAAAACTTTAATTTAATCGATGATAACAAGGCAAACAGCCAATTCTGCAACTTCAAAGATCAAGTTATAAACAATTTTCATGTTTTCGCCTCAGTTTTAGATTGGGACATCTCAGATCACTTTCAACTGGCAGTTGACATTATTTATGCGACTAATATTGAGAACGAAAGTTCAAAATTTGAACCTTCAGTCATTTGAGTGATTCAATTAAATAGTATAGTTCCTTCTGGATTTGCAAAATAGTTTGAAAAGCTCAGCTGTAAATAAAAGTGTTGAAGAAATTTCAAAAACTCATCAAGACATGCACCAGAAAAGATGTTTCCCATTCACCAGAAAAAAAACATGGATTACCAACTGCTGTATGAGCGAAAAAACATATCGTGCAACTATTCATAAGCCGCTAAGAGATAAGTGCTAAGTGTTCAGGTTAAAACATTAGCACGCGTCAATAATGAGAAAGAACTGTTGTAAGTGCTTCAAACACTTTTTGTTCAATAGTTATACATGAAGACCAACAATAGAATAATCTAGTTCGAATGAAAATAAATTGAACGAGTTTTATTTGCTATAATTGGTGAAAACCTAGCAGCAATTTTCATAACGAAGCCAGTCCAAACCTTCCTGCTTGTAATCAAATTTTTTTAGTTGAAGCCCATTCAATTTTTGAAATTTTTAAAGCTATATTGAAATTGCCCAATAATTTTACAGTTAGTGCTGATGGAAAATCAAATATTTAAATTTAATTATTGAAATTGTAATTTCGATTTATTTGACTAAGAAGTGCATAAATTGGGTCAAACCCTTTCTTGTTTAAAAATGCGTAGAGATTGGCACTTTATAAGGCTGGCGAATTTACAAATCTTATATTTATACGCCCATTTCTTTGATCAGTCCACTTGATAAAATTTTTGAAAGGCTTTTATATACTAATTTAACAAGAAATAAGGGATAAAACTGCTTTTTTATGATTAAAATCAACTTTTTTCTCAAGATAAAACATTCAACGTTTCGGTGACATCTGGCACCACCATCAGGAACTGGAAGAAAACTTAATTGAGAACAGCACTAGAAGGTGAAAAGAGCACTGTTGGGTAAACACAAAATGTTAGATAGACATCAAAGTGAACAAAAACTCAAAAAGTTCAACAAAAAAGCACCCAAACGTGGAGAAAATAGCACTTAAAAAGTTAAACGATAAAACAGCTAGAAAAGACTCAAAATGATGGTATATGACTGTTTATTCAAACCACAATTCTGATGTTTTATGTGATATGCCCCCGTGAGAAGGGCACGCCAGGAAGAAGACTTCTCAAGGACCTCGAAACAAATGATCCTCCAAATGATCTTCGATGGATGGTAGACATGATAGGATCATAGATGGCAGAAATACCTCCAGACTGTTAATTGATATGTTCCCTGACCCTCGAGTGTAAATGTCGTCGAGTGACGCCCACATAACGAGAATTACAACCCGTTTCTGGACATCAAATAGGTACATCAAGCCGCCATTATGGACCATTTTCGGCTGATTTTCTGGACGTCTGAGGATCGATATCAAATTGTTAGAAGTTAAGATCAGCCTGAGACACGGAACTTCAATACGGCTGCATAGATTTTCCAAGGAGTTTTTTATTGGCTGATTCACCACATGAAAAAATCAATAAAGAAGAAACTTCGTCAGATAATTGTTCTCGCAAATTTTGCTCACCAACACCCAATTTCTTGTTCAGAAAATTACGAAATTGAATACTCAAGCTACCAGGATCTTAACCCAGCCGCGTCAGACAACCAATACTTCTCTCAATTTCTTTGTGAAACTCAATCCAATTTGAATGAAAATAAAATGAGTTTTTACTGCTTGTCGATGACACGTTTGTCTTCCTGCTAAAGTTTCCTGCTTGCCGATGACATAGTGTCATCCGCTATAACGATGACGCCTTTTTGCTTTTTTCGTCGCCGTGTCACTTTGATGAGTTCCTCGAGAAGTTCAATTTATTCCATCCTTCAATTCAATTCATCTATGAATTAGCTGGGAACAACATTATTTCTTTTATCGGCGTGTCTGTTTCAATGCATTCTGGCGGTTTTGAGACATCAGTTCATCACAAAAAATGCGACAAATGCTTATTTCTGCAGGCCAAATCGTTCTGCGATGAGGGTAATAAACACAACCTGATGCCCATTGGTTGAGAGATGTATTGGTTGTCTGACGCGGCTGGGTTATGATCCTGATAGCTTGAGTATTCAAATTCGTAATTTTCTGAACAAGAAATTAGGTGTCGGTGAGAAAAATTTGCGAGAAAAAATATCTGACGAAGTTTCTTGTTTATTGATTTTACCATATCGTAGTGAATCAGCCAAAAAAGTACTACGGTCCTCCTTGGAGAATCTATGCAGCCGTATTGAAGTTCCGTTTGTCAGGCTGATCTTAAAGTCTTACAACTTTATATCGATCCACAGACGTCCAGAAAAGCAGCCAAAAATGGTCAATAATGGCGGTGTGAAGTACCTATTTCGTTGGTCAGAAACAGGTTGTAATTCTCGTTCTGGAGTCACTCGACGACATTTACACAAGAGGGTCAGGGAACATGCCAGTAGACAGTCTGGAGGCGTTCCTGCCATCTATGATCACCTCATGATGCACGACATTCGACCATCCATCAAAAATAATTTAGGGTGTTTTGAGGTCCTTGAGAAGTCTTCCTCCTGGCGTCTCCTTCTTTTCACGGAGGCATATCACATTAAACATCAGAATTTATGATTTGAATAAACAGTCAGATTCCACCATTTTGAGTCTTTTCTAGCTGTTTTATCGTTTAACTTTTTCAGTGCTATTTTTCCTTTTCCCCCACGTTTAGGTGCTTTTTGTTGTTGAACTTTTTGGGTTTTTGTTCACTTTGATGTCTATTTAACGTTTTGTATTTACCCACTCAACAGTGCTCTTTTCACCTTCTAGTGCTCTGTTCTTAATTTACTTTATTTTTCAGTTCCTGATGATGGCGCCAGATGTCACCGAAACGTTGAATGTTTTATTAGAGAAAAAAGTTGATTTTAATCATGAAAAAGCAGTTTTATCCCTTATTTCTTGTTAAATTGTTATCCGGCACAAAAATATTCAGTTTTATAGAAAAAGTTAGTTAAATTATTTGAAAATGAAAAAGTGTTTTTATCTTCAGTGATGGTGAATTTAGCTTGTAAAAATAATCTAGATCTGATGCGGTGGCTCTCCAGCCAAATGAACTTCAAAGCTCAATCGGTATGGAAAAAGCAATCTGCTTGTTTTACTGATCTGAAGGAAGCCTTGGATGATTTATTATCTCAGTGTAAAAATTCAAATGACTTTCTTTAAGCAAATGATACTGCCATAGTGAAAAAAAATTGATATATTTATCCGGGTGCTTCTCAAGTTAGCGACTGGATGTATTCAAATCACCTCACTATAACGACAAACCATTCAATTACTTTAGACAACAAAGCATGTGAGCAAGTATTCTGGAATGATGATTGATGAAACACTGAGTTTCGATCCTCAGATTAATTACATGTCAAAAATTTTAAAATAAAATGGTCTTTCATAGAATCAAATACGTGTTTCATCGTTAGCATCTGTTAAAATACCACAATAGTTTCGTAAACTGTTCAATATCATGGTTTAAAATACGGTTGCTCAAATTGAGTTAGTTTGAATCAGGCATTAAAATAGAAAAAACGAAATGCATGTATATGAACTTTTCAAAGAGGTTATCAAACAGCTTTTGAAAACAAGCAATTTAAACTGTATGAACAGTGATCAACGATCCTCAAGTTTTGTTATCTTTTCATTATAAAGGTACAGCTGCCAAATTAAAGCTTCAATATAGGCTGATTAAAAATTCATATGCTTTCAATGAAACTGAAATATAACTGATAATGATAGTCGATATCGGTTCAATTGCTAAATTCGCAGAATTTTAGACAGCTATATTATTGATATCAACGATTTACACGACATTGTTTTAAAAAACCAGTTAAATTACACTAACTATCATGGTGTTGAGAGAACAAGGTGCTCTATAAGAATCAATACTTTTGAACTAAGAACTCGTGTGGAGCTTTCTATGGATAATTGTAAATCATTTATGATTTTGTGTTTCAGTTAGCGTTTTGTGAACTGAAACCCCTTGAATTTGTTCCCTGTTTACGCATGGACTCAGTTGGGTGACCTTTATCCAAAATTCTCCATTACTTTCTACACTGGGTGTGGAGACTCTAGGAACATGTCACAGTTAGTAGTAGCAGTAACCATTAAGTAAATACAATCAGGAAATTTAAAAAAACGGTTACAGGTGCCTACGCGTAGCGAGTTTCAGAGCCAAAACAATTTTGGTAGTGCATTTTGTTGGCAAAATTAAGATCTCGTGGTTGTTTTCCAAGTTATATGATCAATATCGTGGCAAATCGACCACTGCTACCGGTGATGGCATAATGGGACTTCGCGTTGAAACAGTACAAAAATTGAGTAACGTTTTAAAATCAAATCAGTTTAACTTTTCATTCGATCTGCTTTGCTGCTTCTTCGGAAAAAAGAATGTTTGTAATACCCAGATATTAGAGTCAGCGTTGTGAGGGCAAATGATTGTGACTAATCCAAGGTTATCTCATTTGAATGCCAAATTTGTTTTCAGTCTTGTGATTTTTCTAGACTTCAATTTAATTTTTATTTTACAAGTGTCAAAAGTTTATTTTAAAATGAACTTTATCATTTTTGAATGTCCTAGTATTCCCTTTTGAATGTCCTAGTATTCCCTTTTTAATTCCCTATTGAACTATTTTCCCTTTTACACTTCCCTTTTGTCCTAGTTTTCCCATTTTTAGGTCTTAGTTTTCCTTGAAACTTACTAGCGCATCTTTTCCTATTAATTAACTGCAAACAAAAATAGCCGATTGCTAGAAGCACTGAATATTTTGATCAATAAGTTTTGCTAGAGCGCTGTGTGGGGCTATGAAGTAAAAGGTCGCAAAAACATGAGCATTGGCCTTATTTGAGTACGGTTGTCTTCAAAAAATGGAAAACAAACTTAAGCCAAAAAAAACTTTCCATCAATGTTTTCAAGTTTTTGTGCATAACTGTTCCGACCAGTGAAAATAGGGTGGAAATTTTGTCTTAATATTCCAGGCAAAATCAAGTAGCACAAATAAATGTCACGCAGCTCAAAGTTTTCCCAGTGTCGAGAAATAACTAAATGAGAATGTTAAGTTTCAGTCTAATTTTGAGCGGGTTAAGTAGGTCTTTTAACTAGATCTTAGATTGAAGATTTTCATTAAGGCAGTGAAAAACTAGAAAATCAAAGTTCATTTATTTGCGACAATATCTGTTGTCGATAATGTCTAATTCAACAATTTTCCACGCTTTTGCTTAGTTTTCTCATCACGCACAAAGAGGATACTAATGAATTTAAATTATGAGTGTGGTCGTGTGGTACTTATTTTTATGAGAGTGGTCGGAAAATTTTGTGCTTGTTGCACAGCAACCAATTTTCCTTGTTTCTCCGTGTTATCCTTGTAACCAATTTTTTTTTGAGTGCTAGCAAAAAGATGCATGAATCTTCAACAACAAGTTTTCTTGGCTAAAATTAATCGCTCGCATTACTTGCTCAAAATGGGAATTTTAGCGAGAGCAGAAAGAAATGATTGTTGCATTAACTTTTGAAGTTACAATATTTATTGCGGATGAAACAAGTGTACAATAATACTAAATATGACAAAATAATTCATCAATCACTGAATTTACTAAGATACAATGAAGATACCTGTCGATGTGTATTCCTCATTTTATTTAAATTTCTAGTTTAATTAAATTTTCTTTGAGTACAACCATTCAAAAGAACTCATGGAAACTGTATACTGTAAATGGCTAAATAAAACTGCATTGAGGAAAATTCTGGCGCGCAGAAGAATTTCTTCTCTTATGCATTTGATGATTTGGATTGAACTAACCATCTTCTTCAAAATTTTGTTTATTTCTTTCTAACCATCTAGGTTACCGAGAAATTTAACGGATTGAGATATAATTTTCGATGATTTTCTGAGTTTCTTTTTAGATGCTGAAGAAAAAATGATTAACTCAGTTTTCTCTACAGTGATAAAGGAATTTTTGAATCTTTCGAAATTCGAAAAAATATATCACATTGCAGCTCTCTAAGTTTCAAGAAAATTTTATGATCAACAATTTTTTTACAACCGTATGTAATAATGATTGGCACAGGAAAAATACTGAAACTCCTCGTGAATCTTTTGTGATCAAAATATTCTAAGAAAAAACCTCCATTAGTTTGTTTTGTCTCGAATGCAATTCAATTAGAGGGAAGCAAAAAATATTTATATTTTTTCCGTATTAGTTTTCAAGCATATGAGAGATATTGTAAATTATTGAACAATGCAGCTAACTCTTGGTTGCCCAAAACATTAATATTTTTAAGCTTATGAACAAGCAGACAAACTTCATTTTTAGTCATTTCACCTTTAGGATCGGGCATACAATTATTTCCGCAAGAAAACGAAACGCTGATAACCTTAGATCCCTGGTTCTGCAGCGATGCTCCTATAAATTCAATAATACAGCATGATGTTTCAAATAATGGGAGCAACGACCTTGTATTTTTTGGGAAACTTTAAGTTTGGCGAAAACTATTTATGACAGAGGTGAAGTTCGCATACACAAGCAAGAATATGACAAAGAAAAAAAACTTTGTGTCTACAAAATTTCTTAAGTGACGCACGGCAATTATGAGTCTACATAATTGATACTTGACGCAAGACAATTATGACACATTATCAGTACCAGTCAATTTTAGTAAAAATAAATGTACCAACTAACATGCCTCAATTAATAGAGCGGACGCATTTTAGCTAGTATACGAAAAGTTCATTAAATAATCCGAGCCTGCCCAGGTTCGAACCCTCTTATTTTGTTGCGAGTCTCCTTCCCTACATCTATGCTACAAATCCATAATACCGTGAAGCTAAAGTGCTATTTGTAATATAATAGTCTGTGTTTATATCCGTAGCATTGGATGTACCTAATAGCTGGTTATTGATCAAAATAAACACAGGTTGGAAAAAAGAAAGTTCTACTACCGCACAAGCTTTGCTTGTGTAAATAATCGTTCTGTTACAGCTGGTTGGCTAATCTCATGCAGAACTTTAAAAGGCAATGCAAACTTTAAAAGACCATACACATTTTTATGTCATGAATCTCGTTTGAAACACTTTCAAGCTTTCGCTTTAAGTAGATCATCTTGATCAGTTTTTTTTGGAACACGACTACAGAAAAAAGCGTGAAGTATCTGATACAACTTTAGACAAGCAGCCCGTTTTGTACTATTGTTCTAACATCAGCCATGTAATACTTGAACAGCGCTGCCCTTGGTTCGGAAAATCTTAATTTTTGGTCAACAATGACATCTAGACATTTGCACGATGAGTTTGCAGTGAAAATCATATTATTGATAGGAATATGAACTCAGGAAGATTTTGAGTTATGTTTAAAAGATACAAAGGTGGTTTCATCTGTATTTGAAGTTAACTTATTTGAAATTAACCAACCGTGGATGCTTGAGGTGTGTTGGAAATCAATTAAATTTCGGTTGCATGCTATAATGTTTGTATCGTCTGCAAAAAGGAAAACCTCCAATCTTTTTGAAACTGGGATTATCGTTTACATATATCAGTAAGAGGAGCGGGCGTAAGATAGAACCTTGAAAGAACCCCAACGTAACAGGCTCCCAATCAGAAGACACATCGTTAACTCGCGCACTTTGCTGTTAGCCAGCTATACAACCCTTAAACCAGTTGCGACAATCCTCAAACTCAATAGAGTTCTAGTTTTTGAAGCAGGATGATATGATCAACAATATGAAACGCTTTTCTCAGATCGATAAAGTGCATCCTAAATTTCATTTGAAAAGCAAAAGTTACACCCCCCGTCGAAAAACAAATTAATTCAAAAATAGGTTGGTCCTTGAAACGACGAATTACGATCCAACTAAACAAATAAAACATCAACCGAAACTATTGAAGCCGAAGAAACTTTGAAGCGAATAAAACAATGAAAAGCAAAAAAAATGAAATAAAAAATAAGAATTGGTTTACAACCAGCAATTGAAAAACATTCGAATAGAACGGTTTTAGAAAATGCAGAGAAGCTCAAAAACTATATGTTCGCCTGATATTCTATCAGCAAAGATATGCCAACTGATTCTCATCAAGAGATATTGTTGAACTGTCGCTAGATAAATAAGACAAGGCATTAAGACGACATAACAGTAAGACGACAAATGAGAGTTAAAACATGTAAATTGAACAATTAAACTTTAAGCGAATTATAGTTCTCAGAAATATAAGTGGACAAATTGCGTGTAGCGTCGTCTTTAAGTCCCACCAATAACGGTTGTCGTCTTAAAAGCTGTCGTCATATTTGCCGGACACCTGTTGAACCTGATAATTGTTGTGCTGAAAAAGCCGAAATTCCGATCTGACAAGGCTTGCAATTCGCAAGCGTTAAAATGCTCGAAAAGTCACATTACAATTACTTCTATCAAAAACTAGACGTAACAAACACTACTCATTTTGAGCTTCTACTTGTCTTGGAACCAGCAGAAATAATTTTTACACACCTGCTCTTCCGTTCCACTTAGAATGGCTTCCAGATTGTCGAACATTGAGAGCATCCTGGAATCTTTAATCATTTGTTTATTGGACTCTACAAAGGTCGACCTGATTCGGCTATTCTCCTTTTCAGACGAGGTCGCAAGGTCGCCTCGGGTTTTATTTCCATTTCGTGACGTCATTGCTGCTTTCGTAAGATCATCTTCATTCGTGTAGTCATCCTCTTCGTAGTCCATATCGAGAGCGTCTTCGTTAAGGTTGTGACTCGGGATCCGTTCGTGGCCCGCAGATTTTCCGATAGTAGTCTCAAAGAACATCTCTACAAAAGCATAGTTCGCAATCATAAATTTACTCACCAGCGGATTTAGACGGGGGGGGGATTCAGGAATTCGACTCCCTGCCTACCCAGAGGGTCCCTCCTTTGTAATATTTTGAGATATCCTTTTTTTTGGTGATAAGGCCTCAATATATAATGATTTTGTTTGCGGCGCAGAAAATTTGGCCAAAATCGGGTCTTTATAGTGATTTGGGAGAGCTCAGAAAATCAATTTGGTTGACCTATAAAAAGGTCGACAAAATTTTTGAATTTTTTTTGAAAATCCTCCCCCTCGAGAAAATCCTAGATCCACCCCTGAATTTACTTGAACCCCTTTCGAAGAAAACTTCAATTTGTCTTAAACATGTCGCCAAAAAAAGCCCGCTCATTTTTATGAAATATTTATAAAATTTTCGGTTAGATCATGATCGCCTGATATCCTTTTGATGAACTTTTTTAAAAAATGTTTTAATAGTCGAAGTGATTCAAATAGTCTGCCTTTCGTATAAAACACGATCACTTACCACTTGATTGCTCATTATTGGATTTGGTGACATCTTCAATAGGTTCATCTTTGACGGTGACGGCTAAAATATTCGATTCGATTGGTCTGCAGTAATAAATGATTGGGTCGGTGAAATTAGACAGAAGCAAAAAGATACGAAAATCAAAACGTGAAGACAAGACAAAATAAATAAAAATAAAATCAAAAAGGAAAATTTAGATAAAAATGCAGTTCTTTCCTAGTTAATGGACAAAAAAATTGTGATAACTTTAGACAAAAATTGATGGAGACAAAACTTGCTTGGAATTTTAGCAGAATTTTTGCGCATTCGGGTCCAAAATTTTACCCAAAAACCAAACATATTAGGCTTTTTATAGTCAACCAAAAATTACGCCAGAACTACCATACCAATTGATGACAAAATTATATCAAACTGATCCTCTTATGTAGAACAACAAATTTAAAGAAAGGTATACATCTTCTAAAATTTGTATCAATAAATTTATTTTTGCTTCAGAGTAAAAAAAACGTGTCTTTTACATTATAAAAATATTTTCAAAACATTTTTAAAATAGCCAACTGGCAGTTGGAAAAAGTAACGAACACAAGAAAGCAGAAAAAACAATGACTTTTAAAGTAAAAAAAATATATGGCATTAAGCCTATTTGAATTTCAAGACGAATTTATGTTTAAAATTTTTTGATAAATTGAATTCAATTTGAGAAAACTGGATTTAAAGGTACAAATTTTTTCCGCTGTGCTGCGAAACCTATAAAATAGAATCCACTTTCGCAGCTAGAAATTGTTCACGTTTTTTTCGCCATTTTCACGTTTGTATTTGGAGAGAGCAATTTACCTAGCTTTCAGCAGAAGAAAATGTACTGTGCTCAAAAAGTGCATATATATGAATGCGCATCTTTAACTATAAGAGTTTTTTAGAGTTTCACCTGAAAAAAAAATCACAAGACCTAAATAAGAGTCTTCGCTACGTACATTATTCAATAGAACTATTTTTATATAACTGAATTACTCATGGCTCATCGTGATACTCGTCTTGCTAGTACCACTCAAACTCCTTGTGGAAGTTGCACAACAACAAATGAGAAAGATGAGTCTATTCAATAAAACAAATGTGAGCTATCGATTCACCAGAAATGTACTGATATTTCTGCTATCAGTACATGGACACTGACACCTGGAAACTGAAATAAAAAACATGAAACTCAGGGTTGTACTTTTCGATTTTTTTTTGGGCTATCTAATAGGCTCCCTTTGATATAGTTTTGTCAGCAATTGATCCGGGAATTCTGGCTTAATTTTTGATTGACTCAAAAAGCCAAAAATGATTGGTTTTGAGGTAAAAATTTTGGACCCGAATGCGCAAAACGTTTACCCATAAAACTTAAGCAAGTTTTTTATCCGTCAGTAATAATCGCAAACATTCATAAGACCACTGATTCGATTGTCTATATATCATCACCCCCTAGAATATCGACCCTGTAAATTCTTTGGTGGGCGGTATCTGAAGGGACTCCATCGGAATTTATTACACAAAGGTGATGCGGAGCCTCGCAATACTTGGAATAGAGCAAACATTAAAGCGAAAAAACATTTAATGTTGAAAAAAAAACTTGGTGAATCAAAAAAGTTTTCGTATGTCTCGATAAAAAACAATTAGAGGCCCAGCTGGAGGTACGTGTTTGACATTGAATGAATTTGCTATCCTGATACGGCACCATGTGTGATTTCAAAAATTGGACTTTGCTTAAAACCTTAGTTGTTTCTCTACTAAGAAAAGTGAGACGATAGAAAAATTTTGAGATAAACAATTTTCCAAGGAGATAACATTTTTCCTACCAAAAATTAAGGAGTCGCCAATTCTGCAGAAACAATTGTCTCAATCAGTTCTTCCAATTGAAGTTTTCATCTCAGATTCCATTGAGTAAAGTTTAAGAAAACTCAAAAAGTTTCTAAAAAAAGGTCAAAAGACTTTCCAAAACCTACTAACTTTTTTTCAGCGAAAAGCAGATTGTGACAGCTTAAGCAGATATCATTTCCAAAACCGGGCTTCACGATTGAACAACTTGAGAATTGGCACGGCAGTTTTCACATTGACTTGCTTGAAGGCCATAACTTTTTCATTAGAAAATTGGGCATAGCCAATTATAAAGGTAGGCTTTCAACAACTGTTGTTTCGATTAAACGTAAGTTATCAGATACGACAGGATAGCTAGCGAGAAAAGTCCATGAAAACAGTCATCAAATCAATATTTGACATTACCGAGAATCATACCTTGTTGTGTGAAAAATTAGGGCGTAACCACTTATCCAGAAGGGATTCACGCAAACTGTAATTTAGAGTGAACCTAAAACCTCATATTGGGAGGGTAGTTCTTAAGAAAAGTAAAAAAATTTTTTTTTAAAAAAACGGATAAAAATATCAGAAGTTTGGCTTTTCCGAGGGCCATAACCATACGAAGTCACGTTCAGTAAAATTACAAATTGTAGGAGTAATCAAACAATAAAAGCAACATTAGAAAATGCGCACAAAAAAACGATTCCAAGATGTGACAACCTAGCCGACAACAGATAAGCAGACAAATAACTGGCCGACAATTTTATATGAATTAGAATAATTCCCGTTAAAAAAACAAGTCCTGGTCAGATTCGAACCCAGGACCTTTGCAGTACCAGGCATATTCGTTGCCTCCACGCTTAATGGGCCGGGAACGCTAAGAAATTTGACACAGAGGCGAAGTTTCACATCGCATACACAAGCAAAAGTATGACCGATAACGCTACTGGGAAAAATTGAATTAGTAAAACTTTGAGTCCACAAAAGTGACGCACGCCAATTATGAGTCTACATAATTGCTAAGTGACGCAAGCCAATTATGACGAATCCTCCTATTTTGTTGCGGGTCATCTTCCCTAAAGTGCTATTTGTAATATAATAGTCTGTTAATGTCCTTAGCATTGGCTGTACTTAATAGCTGGTTATATATCAAAATGAAAACTTTCAAATTAATCACATTTTGTCGCACAATAATTACGACTTAGGTTGAAAAAAAGAGAGTTCATTTTATCACGCCTGCTTTGCTTGTATAAATACAATTTGAAAAAAAGTACTGCTAAAGAAGAGTCCTGTGAACAAAGTTTTTTATGGGAAAAAAGTCTAGTACACGATTGCAATACCCTTGTTTATCGCAAGGGTAAAAAACAATAAAATTATACCCAATCTTAAATAAAATTCACACCCGAAAAATAATAGCTCCAAACTAACAAAAATAAAAAAAATCCTGTTATCAATAATCATTGCCTGTTTTGTTTTCCTTCAATGATGATAAGAATAATTAAAACCTACAAAAAAGCTTAGTTTCATCTGCTTCGTTGACAGGGATCCCGTTGCTCTCGCCAAGGTCGCCGATACCCTCTATGATTTCCTCTGTGCGAGTGGAAGCTCCAGACTCAGCCGCCGCCTTCATATCACCCTCTGTCTTCCCTTTCAGCTCTTGGCCAATTTCTGCTGCCTTAACAAACTCGTCGTACTTCAGTGGCTCATATTTGTGTCCGTTCTCTTTCAGCCACGCCTAATAGAAGCAGCAAAATTTGTTTTACTTCAATTCATAAAACATAGCCAATGAACGCAAGTAAACAAAAAAGTACTCTCAACTTTTGAATTTCCAATAAAAGCGCATTGAAGCTCTTTGAATTTCAAGATAAATCTATGATTGACAATTTTTTTCATAAAATAAACCCGATTTAAGAAAACTGCATCAATAGTTTAAAACTTTGTTCTGCTGTGAAATCTGATAATTAAATTTCATTTTCAAAAGTTTTCGCGACTGTTACTTTTACACTTTCGCTGTTCGATAGTTGAGTTTGCCTTCCTTTTAACGAAAGAAATGACCTGAACTTAATAAAATTAAAAGTCAAACCGCGAAAAAGTAAATTTGAGCGTGAACAAACTTATTTTAAGACTTTCCTGAAAAAAAAAAACAGGCAAGAAAACCATCACGACTTATAGAAAGAGTCTTTACAAAGTTAATTGTTTCTTAGTCAAACAAGTCTATTTCGTTGTTAGAGAGCGTAATTTGTCAGCCATTCGGCAAATGAATTAAATTTAACTTAAAAGAATTCGAATGTCAAACCGCGAACAATCAAATTTAAAAAAAAAACAATTTTAAGATTTTTCCTGAAAAAAAACCATCGCGGCTGTATAAGAGTCTGAGCTATTTTCATCTATTCTAGAAACCACTAAGAAAACAGACCGCTGAAAAATTGTATTTTAACGTCAAGATACTTGTTTTTAGGAATAACATCATTTTTTTCTATCAAGTATCGTCTAGGTCTGGTTGATTCTTTTATTCAGTACTTCTTGTGCACAGATTGTTTCCTTTCTTTTGGTTAAGGCTCATTACTTCCTTAAAGCTTGTGATTTCTTCTCGTTCAAAACCCACACAGCTCCCATATTGTGCTTTTTGATAGAAGCAGGGCCACCGATTCCGGTGACTGGGTCCGCTGTAGCTTCTAAAAACCATCAAACTGTGGTTTTTCATAGTAGTGGTATGGAGTCGAAATATTCCGTTTTTGTACATCAGCTGGACAACTCAGAAAAGGCGGGAAAACAGTTAATAGTCGTGTCTATCAGCCAGTGTTTAGGAATCAGGAGCATGCTCATATGATGTGCCTGTAAGAGGAAAAAGTCCGTAGAATTTAGCTTCCAGATGTCTGGCACAGAGGCAGAGACTAGTCATTGGGGTTACTTTTCAAGGACTGGAGAAAAGGTGGGCAGTATTATTGTAAAGTTGAGGCACAGGGGACATTTTTCGGTAGGTAGCTTCGTTCAGGTGTTTTAACTAAGAGATGAGTAAACAGAGCGAATTGAATGCAGGCTGCAGCGGGCCTTGCGGTTCAGTGTTAACTGTTCCTGTTCAAAAGTTTCACTTAGGTTTTCAGTATTTAGTGAGACAGAGGGTTGCATTCATTGCAACAGCTGTGAGCGTTTATGAGTCCGAATATTAGTCCATTAAAAATTCCGCGGTATGGTTTTGCTGTTTAAATTGAACTGTTTCTTGCAGAGCAGCAAAAAAGGGTTTAATTGTTTCAAGGCAGGGGGCAAGCGCAGTAGCCTTACCTCCGATGCCTTTGAAATTCCACTGTAACTGGCGAAGACAAGATTTGTTTCGGGTTGAATTGATTGGTTCTGGGGAGACGCCCTGAGGTCGCGGTTTCTGTATCTGGGGTCATAGATGTTCGGGTAGTTGCGGGATGTGCTTCTACGCACTGTATTATAATATCGAACAGTAGAGGGTTTAATTGGAGGAGTTTTGGGTTCTGGTGTGAATTGTTGGTTATGGGTGAGGATAGTCTAAGTTGATAATAGATATTTAATGAATGGCATGAACTCAACTACGTGCAGTAGTTCCAGGTGGTTTGATCACTTGCAGTAATTGTATTGTTGGTCGATTTATCGCATTCGAATAGAGTTCACATGAGTCTAGCGGCCGAACTGTCACAATAACTGTGATTAAGAGCAGCAGACGGGTCTTTAACAAGGCGCAAAATTGAGTCGTAAAGTTGCATAAAAGTTCCCAAAACGGCCTCGAACACCCTCTCCTCAAAAACAAACTTTCCTTGTAAGCTTACCCTTCCCATGGACAGCTATTTCTTCGCACGAAAAATGGTTCAGAGACATCTGACCCGTGCGATACATGTTTTACGGTTACACGTCTTACATAGAAGCGTCTTTTGTGGAACGTTTTCCTTACGATCAGCGTATATAGTGTCAAAACATTATTCAACTTAGAATGTACGGAGGCACCAGTTATTCTTCTTTTTAAAGAAATTCCATTTGATTGATCAATGCTTTAAGCTTAACTAAAGCTGTCTGGCCACGATAAATTTGAACAGAAGCTTTCGAGTTCTTAAAAGTAATACATCTCTTACTTTGCTATGTCTCCATTTATCTCCAATCGAGAATATGTTGCGTGGAAATTAAAAGAAAAAAAAACACACCCGAATACCAAGTTCCTCCACATTTTCAATGGTCGGAACAGTAATCAAAAACTCGGAAATTTACCCTTAGATTTTCCCAGTGAGCTTTGTTCTGACAGTGATTAGTTTTGGCGGGACTCTCGTTGTAGTAGAACTTCTCGCACAACACACAGTACCATCCAGTCACTGGTACTATGAAATCCGGACCCATTATAAGGTCTGGATTGTATACTCGTACACGCCACCTCTCACCCGTGTAGTAGAGTCCTGGAAACCTCTCCGGGTCGTCCTCTGGCTAAAAGAGACAAAAACTGATTTGGACTACATTCCCTATAGGAAACCTTCTTAGCTGAGAGCAGTTATTGTATCCCTCTTCTATTTTGAGGAGTACTTGAGTTCTAGATGAAACTTAGCCTTTTTTGCTCCGGCCCTACCCACTGCAGACACTACCAGGAAGAGGGTTATCCATTTCAACGTAGCCGTTTCCACCTTGAAATGAAGCTCGAAAATGTTTCTCGAATATGCTGCTTGCTCACCTTTACGTCTTTTACGGCGTCCACTAGCACTCCGCTGAAACAATCAAATATTAAAATTTGACACTGTAAGTGACATAAAGTTTAATGTGTAGTGACAAAAATGAACTAAATTCAATGAGTCATCTAACTAGTTTCAATTTAGAAATCTCAAAAATATTCGGATAACAACTACAGCTACGACACCAAGCTTTCCCATCCCGTCAAAAAGTATTGAATATTTATGTACGTTGCGTCCTTTGATGCGTCATCATTTCCAGATTCCTCTTTTGCCATTAAACCGGCGACCTCTTCTTTTGCCTGCGGATTGCTTCGTGAACGTAAGAACTTCTCGACTAGTTCATCCATTGTAGTCCCGCTGGACTCGCTGAAGGACTGCAATTTCTTCATGACGTAGATGTGCTTCTCGTTCTTCTCTTCGTGTTCAATCTTCTCCACTGCAGATTTAAACTTCACATTGCATAATTCACACTTCCACTCCTGCTGCACTTCTGTGACAGGAGACTTCGGCTGCAAAAAATTTAAGATGAGGACTGATAAAGCTCAATACAAATATCTACAGCCACCTATCGATTGCATATTCATATTCAATCAAAGGTACTCATATTCAATCAGATGCAATCAAATGGACCACTGTTCAAGTAAAACATAGAGATCGCCTTATTTGCCGGAAACCTTTTGGCACGACGCAACACACAAGCTCTGAGATTGTATTTCTGAGAAGCTGAATTCGCTTAACTTCGAACAGTTCAATTTACTCTCATTTGGCGTCTTAATGTTATGTCTTAATGTCATTTTTCGTCTGTTATTCTTTTTTGATGACTGTAGTCGATGATTCCTTATTTACTAAGTTTTTACGCGTTTGTATAGATTTGTTATCACACCACGTACAACAAACGACACCAATTTGACGAACATAATAATTTGAAGAACTTTTATTTGTAGTTTTTATGATTATGGTCGGAACATTCTGTGTTACTTTCAGAGCAACCGGCTATCCTCGTTTGACTTTCGAATTATTATCCGCGCATGAACGAAACTGGCAAGACTTTTCATCGCAAACTCCAGTTTATGGATCTTTTCGATTTTTTTTCCAAATTAGGGCAAAATTGTATGTTTTGTCATACTTTTTCTTACATAAATAAGGGTGAAAAAAGTTGTAAATGATGTAAACCAATTCATAATGATTTTCCCACGGTGTTGACACAAAAAATTTCCAGATCGCATTTTTTATAATTAAAAGCTGTTATGTGGATACATTTGAAATCATTTCTCTTTTCTGAGTAACAGCAACAACAACAACAACAACAATAACAGTGTATCAATTCATTTACACAGAGGCGAAGCTGCGCTCCGCAAACACTAGCGAGAACACGACAAAAAGAAGCTGCAAAATGCAATAAGAAAAAGTGAAATGAATCTCGAGTTAGTAAAAATTCGACGTCTCGTATTCGATCTGCAATCAGGAGATGATGAGTCTCACGCATTAACCACTCACCATGGACGCTTAATTAATTACAATAGCCACAAAAAAGCAGAGAACAGATTTTCTGAAACTTCGAATGCTACAGATTGAGATCATAGCGCAAATGCCACCAAACAAGTGAATACTTTTAATCAACGCGTTTATTTGCGAGTTAGGTTCGTACTAATACACTGCTCACAAGCTCGCAATGTAAATATGGTTTATGTTTCTCACTAACCTTTGTCTTGCTTGGACTTCTTTCTCGCTGACTGCGGGCCCTAGATCGGCTCCGGTTAGACGAGGACCTGTCTCTGCCTCGAGAGAACTCTCGTCGATTAGGTCCGAATCGATCACCCTTAGAACGAGATCGACGTCTGGGTGGTGACCGATCCCTCTAAAATAAGAGGAAAATCGGTTTTTATAACATTTCCTAATCTCAAGCTTATATAACATCATTCTACGTCGAACAAAATTTCGACTACAATTGAGAAATAGTCAAATCAATCTGTTTAATTTTTCATGAAGCTAATAATTCATGAAGATAAATTGTCGGTTCTTCGCTTTTTTTTAGCAAAAAAGGACCAATTGAGCATTCCCCTCATTCCCGCGTGGCATGTTGACAATCGTTTGAAATTAGTTTCAACGCAGAGGCGAAGCGGAGCTTCGCACCACTTGCGATTTAACGCTATCATAAAAAAAAACATGTTGACAATGTTGAAAAAATTAAGTGAAAGCTGGAGGTACGTGTTTGATATTTTGAATTTGTTTTACCGATGCGGGACGAAATACGTAATTTAAAAAATTGACTTTGCCCAAAAACTTAGTAGGTTCTCTTCTAAAATAAGTAATAGTGAAAAGATTTTGGAACTTTGCCGAAGACAACATGTTTCTTACAAAAAATTAAGGAGTAACTGCTTCTAAAAAAAACGGTCTAAAAATTTCTAAAAACGGTCAAGTTCAAAGACTCGATTTTCTAAAGAATGCAAAAAACAAGTCGTGGTCGGTAAAAAAGAGAAGACTAGAATAATCGGGTTTCTCGATTGAACACTTAACATGAGAATTGGCACGGTATTTTTCGAGTTAGTCAAACAAACTTCCGAAAAACGGTCAGTTTCAAAATTTTCACTTGTTGGAAGGTCATACCTTTTTTCTTAAAAAACTGAGCGCATCAAACTATGGAGATAAGCTTTTAACAACCTCCTGTGTCGATTCAACCAATGATATCAGATTTGGCGGAATAGTTATCGAGAAAAGTCCACAAAATGGCCAAAAAATCAGAAAGTTAACATTTCCGAGAATCATGACTTAGTTTTAAAAATTTGGGCGTAGCCATTTATGCAGAAGAGATTCATTCAAACTCTCCTTTCAATTGAACCCAAAAATCCAGTTTGGCTGGGTAGCTCACGAGAAAAAACGAGAAGGTAAACAAATCAAATTTTTGACTTTCCTGAAAAAAATTTGGTCGTACTCGCATATGCAAAGGAGCTTCACACAACACGTTCTTTGGATTGAACCCAAAATCTCAGATATGCGAGGGTATTTTTGGCACAATTCAAAAAATTTAGAAAACAGGATTTAAAAAGTGACATTTCCGAGGACGATAACTATTTGTATTAAAAAATTGGAAGTAGCCGTTAATTTAGGAAAGCTTCTTACTACCCGTTATCTCCACTGAACCCACAACCTCAAGTTTGGGAAGTTAGTTTTCGAGAAAAGCCAAAAATATTCAAAAAAGTCCAAAAAATCCTGTATTAAGAGGGTCATAAATTTATACTTAAAAAAGTTTCAGCGTAGCCACTCAGAGGGGAGCTTTTCAAACTCGTTCTATTCAATGAAACCAAAATTTTAGATTTGGTAGGTTAGTTTTTGAGAACCCCTACAGATTTTGTCGAATGCTATAGACAAAGGTGCAAAACAAAAAGAGATCAGGTGAGTATGAAGGCACACAAGAAGGTAAAAGATCTTGCTGTGGATACCTTTTTTGAAAATTGGTAGCTCTTTCAGAAAAAAACTTAATTAGTAAACTTGAAAATCCTTGAAAAAATAACTTGATAACAAAGGCGACAAACATTGGAACGAAACTTGTTAAGCCCAAAAAAAACTGTTGTCATAACAACTTTCATCAAATTTATAAGTTTTTACGACCTATCCAAACTGAAAAACATAATTCCAAACGGATATATTCTGCCCTCGAAGTTACGCAAAATAAGTTGACTAATTCGACATAACAAAAACTGAAACTGTTTGAATCACCAGCGGATTTAGGAAGGCGGAGGCCCCCCTTCAGGGATTCGACCCCCTGCCGACCCAAAGGTTTCCCCCTTTGTACTATTCTGAAATAATTTCTTTTTGGCCGACTGAACCTAAAATTTTTCTTAAGGCGCCAAAATAATCTAACTTTAAGGGGGAAGCGCGCGCCAAAAAAAAACCAGTTTTTGGTCAACATTTTCCAAAAAGTGCCTGAAAACGCCTTTTGTGGCCTATTTTTTCAGCGGCGCAGAAAATTTGGTCAAAATGGGGGGTCTTCATAATGATTTGGGAGAGCTCAGAAAATCATTTAGGTCGACCTAAAAATAAGGTCGACTAAATTTTGAAATTTTTCCGAGAACCCGCACCCCCCCCCCAATTAAACCAATAAAAATCCTACCAGATATAAAATGGCGTTTAAAAAAGGGAAATTGAACCGACAGAAACTAAGACGAAAACAAGGAACCCGAAAAAAAATTTTGGAAAGATAATTACAACCTGAAACGAACTAATTACTAGCTAAGTGATAGTACGTTTAATTGAATATTCAAGAAATGGAGCATGTCAGATGAAAGATCCTCGAGAAGTAAACATACTGCGGACAAAGTTGTTTACTTATCGCAAGGGTAATGATATGGAGCCATGAGCAGATTCCTCAATGAATGTAGAAAAACAAAAGTCACTATATCAAATCACAAAAAATTTTTCAGAGTGAAAAAATCAATAAAACTGATGCATATAAAGCCTACTTTATACGCCGAAAAAATCAATAAAACTGATGTTTATAAAGTCGACTTTTTAAATGACAAAAATTGGCATTGCATACAATATTAGGGAATACAATTTTTCTCGATATAAATTAACCTTAAGTCGGTTGCGTGCTATGAACATCAACCATCTGCTTGCGTTTGATAACGTCTTTTCTAGCGTTTTACCGTTTTTGCTTCGGGGATAGCCTAATTGGTTTTTACGGGGGGGGGGGGGGGGTGGTGGCTGTTTGTTTTGTCGACGAAGGATGAAGCATCAAATTTTTAAAGTGGAAAGAACACTTCCATTACCACTCTGGGTCTTCCTGGTGAATCCCTCCGATATCGATCTCTCTGATTTGAATCACCTCTTCCTCTGTCATCTAACCCTCGCCTGCCGCCATCATAGCCCATATGACGGTCTCGACCGTATGAACCTCTGTTACCTCCTTCGCCACGACTATTGAGAGCCTCTTGCACTTCTCTTCGGTTCATGTCCAAAGTCCTCCTTGAAAACAAAAAAAAGATTTACTCTCATGCTTGAAACTTTTTTCCCTTCTATTTTGTCGTCAGATTGCGTAATCTTATGATTTTGCAAGGTGTTCTTTTCCATAGTTTATATTTTTCCCAACGCGGCTTCCTTCTTAAAGAATGGAAAATAGAAGCTTCTAAAATTATGAGGGTTTAAGCCAGGTTGGCCAGGAAAAATCAGGATCGAATCAATCTTTCTCTAGGGGAGCGATGTCACCAACAAAAGCAAGAACTGCTAGTCTTTACACAATTCGGAAAACGAGTCACGTCGTAAAGCCAGTCGCTTCATTTATTGGCATATGGTGCAAGTAACACATTCAGATTTTTCACTGAATGAATGAGTCATTGAAAATTAAACGACAGGATCTGAACTCTCAAAGTCACGGTCAGGGAAACACAATGAGGAAAGATTTAGTTTTCAATATTTATGAGTTATTGAATTTCTTATCGCTTCTGCGTCACAAATGGTTTTAATCGACCGTGGCTTTTCTGCCCATGTTCAGAGAATCCACATACGTTATTTCAATTAACCGACCGCTCTTTGATTTATCAATTATTTCACTGTTTTCAATTATTTCACAATTATTTCAATTGATGAATCAATTATTTCACTGTTTTTTGGCGATTAGGATGAGTACTGTTTGAGTGAACAACATGTCATTTCAACCATTACTTTGTTCAGAGAATTGAAAGGGAACTTTGTTTTCGGGTGTTTTAGTTTTTTGTTTTCCATGCAAAATCAGGTACAACAAATAATCATCAGAACGCGTCGAGTGATATATCATATTCAACCGTTTTCAGTCGTGATTTGAGCAACATTTAAAAAATTTCAAAGTTGTCCCAGTGTCAAGAAAAACCGGTTCTAAATTTTTTTTCGCTTTTAGTCTTCTTATTTCGAGCGATTAAAGCAAGCGAGCAGTTCTATTATAGAAGGATAAGCCATGAAACTTATCTTTTCCTCCAGTAAGAAAAATGAATTTTTAGGGCCGTTTTTAGAATTTTTTTTTTTGAATTTAGAATTTTTTACTTGTCATTTTTCGACAAAAACCGTTGCCCGATTTGCTGATCTTTCTTCGACTGTCGAATAGGCCTAATTTTCAAAATTTCGTCAGATCCTTTCATCACACTACGCACTAAAAACAACTAGTTTGAAAAGAAAACATGAAACAATAACGCAATTTTTAAGAAAATGGTAGGAACCTTCTGTGCTACTTTGCACAGCAACCGGATATCCTTGTTTTTTATTTTGGCGTGGAGATTATTACTACTTGATCATTTCTGCTAAATTTTTGAGATTACAATCGGAGAACATCGGATGCGGCAAATTAGAAAAACGAAAACGGACCAGCGTGTTAAAGAAAATCGCCATTTAGGGTGACTGTTGATCCATACGTGCGATCATGTCAGCTCAAGAAATTTGGTAGCAAACTGGCAATTCGCCAGAGAAGCAAAAACCCTAGATCTACTCGGCAGCCAAGTTCAGTTTTTTTATTCGGTCATCGTGCATCGGTTTGAACATCAAATGGCTGGACGATCGTTTGCATTGCATTTTCATAGGTCAGTTTCTGAATCAAAGCAAACCAAGTGGTGGGCGAGGTTGACTCAGACAAAATTCGACGTCTTTTAATTGTCAAGAAAGTCGATCTCGTCACAGGCCAGAAAAGCCATCTTTCGAATTTTTCGGCTTTGAGGGTAACAGCTTTGAATTGCTACAGCATATGATTGGTCCAGCAGGTTGCAATCTTTAGCTCGGCAGCAACGCAACAGATTTTTGACAATGTTCCATCTGGGTCGAGCTCTAGGAAACAACGATGAAAGGCGTTATATTCGCTAAAAGTTAGGAGGCACTATTGGGTTTCAAAGCAGGCAAAAACTCACCCGCCCAGTCACATATCAGGGTTGCCATGGGTTTTCAACAAAATTTTTCCGCGACATCCATGATATTGAAAGACGTTTTCAGTTATTCTCCATGACATTTTCCTTGAAATTTAGTGTAGAAATTCAAAAACTTTGCAGACAAAATGTTCGCATAGATTTGGCAGAGAGAATATTACATGCCGAATTTATACCAAACGAGCAAGAAGAAAAAAACTTGTTCCCTTAACTTGAGGAAAAAATATTCCAATTTGAAATTCCTCTCCATTCCAATTTGAAAACTCCTACTAATCCATAACGTCAATAACACTGGCAACCCTGCAAATTGTCCCAAAAACTGACAAACATATCTTTGAAAACTGTCAGTTTAGAAAAGAAATTTTCGACAACAGACTACTATCCAAAATTAAACACATATTATAAAAATTCTTGCTGCTCTCGAAGATTCTAAAGAAAATACCGAAGATTGAAAAGCAATCATACGACAAGAAATGAAACTTAGTGCGCTCATCAAAATTAGTTTTTGCAAGTATAAAGCACAAAATGAGATAAAGTTACAAAAACTACTCACATGTACAGCTAAGCTGCATCAGTTTCGCTGCTCCAACACATTCCGACGATTTTCCGCTCCAGATTGACAGATCTTCGAATATAAATAGCAACGCAGCATACCAGCTAAAATAATAAGGTGTTTTCACGTCAATACAAACCTCAGTAAAGTCAACTCATGTTCTCGCTTCAGCCGAGCAATTTCTTCTAGCTGTCTCAACCTTTCTTCTTCAACTCGAAGTAAATGACTGCGATCATATCGAGGAGCGTCGAGTAAAGCAGAACCGCGGCTTGATCCGGCATACCCCTCTTGAAGATCAGGAACATCACGAGGTCTTTTAGCTGCCGAATTTGAATACGCATAAGCTTCTTCTCCCCTTTCATCGTAATTGGATCTTTTAGTAGGATTGCCTGACGGGTAGTTGTCTCTGTAATTAGAAGAGCGACCTCCGTAATCATTAGACGAGCCATAAGAATCCCTTCCTCGGTTGCCATCATTGTATCTGCTATTGTACATATTCCTGAAAACTTTGTACTATAACAACTCTTGCGTATATATTTCTTGCTGGCAATGATTTGTGCTCTTATCAATATATGAAAAAATATCAAGGTCGGATGCGTAAATTTACCAATTTAGAACAAACAATTGTATAAACACATCACAGAAATTCCGTAGAAGGCCCGTAGTGAAGCTTAGGCTTTCGAGGCTTCCTCCTTTTCCTTCCTCTTTTTCTCTCGTCGTCCAAACAGCCTGGCGTCTGCACGCGCTCTTCGAAGTGCCTGGTAGGCAACAAACTTTTTTTCCTCATCCGTGACAAGTCTTGGAGCCTCCGCAACTCCCTTGTTGCTGATAGGCATTATCTTACCCTTATGCTGTACATGGCCCTCAAACGAAAGGCCCTTTTTCTCTCGCTTTTCCTTGTTCATAGGAATAACGGTAACGTGAGCTAGGTATTCCTTAAGTCTTTCCTTGTTGCGGTCAAGACCCTCCTGACTTTTGTTAGTCCTGCGCTTGTCCAAAGCGATGCCAATTGCTCGGGCATAAAGTGGTGTCAAACCAGCAGCCAGGATTTCGGCTCGCGTAAAACCTCGTCCCTCGCGGAGCTTGAAGTTGTATCGACGCGTAGGGCAAGACACAGCAGGCTTAAGTGATCCCTGAGCAGGTCTCAATCCAAGCTTCTTTGATTTTTTAACTCGGTTGACATGACGCCTCCACTTTCGGGCTGGCTGATTGAACCAAGTTTTAACTCGTCCCTGCCAATGTTTTCTCAGGTGTACAGATGCTAACTGGTTGTTATGCTTCATATTTTAGGTCTGAAATAAAAGCTTATCAAATGCTGAATGATGCAATGAATTCAATTATTCGAATTATACGTATTAGTTCAAGAAAAAATATCTTAGTTTTTGGACAAGCGAAATAATTTCAATCAGTGTGGAAATTACACTGAGGCGAGGCGGAGCTTCGCACCACTTGCGATACAACACAATCATGAAAGCATAAGCCCAAAAAACATGAAAACGTTTTTTAAAAATTAGATGAACCAAAATTTTCGTGTGTCGATGAAGTGCCCAGCTTAAGCTATGGGTACGTCTTTGACATTTTTTTGAATTTTTTTATACTGATGCTTGTAACATTCGCCCGGAAGAACATACCGACGGAAAATAACGCTAGGTCCTAAAACGACTGGCTAGCGTCTAAACACAGTTTCACATGCTTGAAACTGTCTCTACCAAAGCCAGATCAATGTGTGGTCCATTAAAATCGGGTCGACAAAGTCATTACTAGTTAAGGCTACCGGCCAACCCACGCAAGTTAACTTAAACACAAGCGAAACTAGTGAGCTCATGGCTGGGTCTCAGTATCCCCAGACCACGAGGTCACTCCTAAATACATATTACTATTGTTTGTGTTCAAGAGATAAAAATCATCATATCCATCGGAGATGGATCAACCATTTTCTATGGACTCCTAGCTTCTCATTATCTGATGTTATTTAAATCAATTCATGACATTCCAAGAATCTAAAAATTGTTGATATTCATTATTTAATTTTTATCAAGAACCTTCCGACTTCTTGAATCCGGTCGAGGATCTGTCTTGTTGACTACCAGGAAGGGTAGCAGAATCCTCTAAAAAGCCCTACTGATTCTCGGGAATTGCTCCGTAACTATTTTAGCTGCACACTCGTTACAATTCGGAGTGCTCTTGTGCTATTATTTTCGACTATAATTTCTGTCGTCTCTCGTCAGTCGCACGTCTGTTTTGTATCAGCGAAAATCATTGTTCTGATTTTCGCGGCTTTTCAGCCCTCGCGAAAAAAAAAGATCACGTGTCTTCTTTTCGAACGATTTTTTTTTTAAAAAAGCATGTCAGTCCAAAATGACCCTTTCCAATCCGTTGATTTTGTCAAATAAGACCGTTAATCATGGAAACTGCTCCTTCGTACAGTTGAACTACAACCATTTCTTGGCAACATTCTGGTCGAATGGCACAACTCCCCAGACAGCCCCGGTCAATGTCCTCATTGAACTGCGAGTAACTCATCAAAATGGTACAGTGTCATCGAACAGAATTTTCAAAATGCACAAAAGAAATTTATCCACATTATACGGATTCACTATGTGCTACAAGTGGTATCATACTACATGGCCAAAGCCTTCTAACATTTTTCACTACTCTGCACATGAGGATATAATTAGATAATATTTGCTTTCTGACTTCCATTGCCAGTTCCCAATTGAAACGTTTCTCCAGGACAGTCCTGCCAACCAGCAAAGTAAAATTATCCAAACATGCTTGTTGCTTTGGAAAATCTAGTTGTTATTGGTCCTGAATAATAAAATTAAAAAACGCGGTATCTGGAAGGAGCAATGAAATAATCTCTTTCATCAAGACATTACTTAAGTCTTTCATATTACAACAAAGTGAACAGTCATTTTACTTGTCTAAAAACAATCATGCAGGCTGGAAACAATTGTATATTTTTTCAACTCAAGTCTTTCTAAACATATAGTAAGTATCTCTAAAAACACTAGCTAAATACATAATGCAACTTTATAAATGCAACACATTTCAAACACAAAAAAACCTAAAAATTTTTCTTTCATCAACTTTTGTGTTCAAGCTTAGTTGGTTGGTTCCTCATTTGAGTTTTTCTCGCACATAACGTTTTTAAGTTTTAATCTCTTCTTCTTTGTTGCTCCTTTGTTCCTTTTTCTTTTTCATTTCTTGTCGTTTGGAAAATCTCAAACTTCTAAATTCTTCTTATCTCTCTTTTGCGTCTTGTCTATTGTCTCTGCTCCATCTCCTCCTCCTGTGATATCGACTCTGCACTCTCGATCTCTGTGTCTTGTATCACATCAATGGCCATTCTGACGCTGTTGGAGCCAGTCCTCCAACACCTCTGCTCTTCTGTCCTTTAATTGCATCAAGGTAGAGGATCTACATAGTTTCCCTATTTCCGCAGAAGCTGTTGTGGAGGCACAACGTCACATTTCTCTCCAGATCTTCTTTCAATAATTTTTCTTTTTCTCTACCATCGCAATGAATCAGTTTGAACGTCCTCTTCACTGCGGTATTTACTGCATTCCGATGTGTCACGAAAGCTTGGTTGAAAGATTGAAAGATGAAAGCTCCGATGTGTCACGAAAGATCCTATGTTCAACTGGTACGAACTGTATACTCTGCATGTGCTATGACAGATGCTTTTTGGCATACTCGTACACGCTTGTAGTCATGTTGGCTCTGACCCATGGCATCAGTCTCCTTCTGGCCCAAATCTTCTTTACTTCCATCGGAGTGATCAAGATTTTGCACATTGTCTCAAAAAGATCTAAGTTTTTTAGACAATCGAGTTCTTCCAACTGTTCTTTGGTCGGTGCTTCCAGTCGAATAATCTCATTAAAATGAATTTTCAGCCATCTAATCGCCATCATAACTCAAACTATCAAAATTGTTACGGGCTGTGATGAGTCTAGTAAACCCATGGAGAGCAGCTCTCCGGAATCCCATATCAACACCAGATTACTTCGCCCAGGATACCACCATGTTTGTAGCAAATAATGGCATGCGAACTTATCTTGTTCAACATGATGCTTCTTCATTTTCGTTTTCCTGACGCCTCCACCAGTGGTTCCCTGGAACTGCGGCAAAAGTCTTACAGAGTATTTTGTAATTTTTTTTACGACATTCTCACAAGTCTTACCCATTTTGGCACTGAGAAATCTTGATCTACTATCGGCCTTGTGCTTTTTACATTCACTACTACGAAGTGTACTGGATATTGGCTTTTACACATCGGATCAATCGTCGATTCTACTAGGTATCTAGCTCCAGATGGTCTGCGATAAGTTTCACTCGGCCTGATTTTCATCTCCACTTTTTTGCTTCTCCATTTTCTGATTTGCTTCTGTTCAGTTTGTAATACTCCCGAAAACACTTCTACACTGATGGCTGTGACCGACTCAAGTTTTTGATCTAGATTCAATAGTGACTCCAAACAATCAAAACATGCTGTAGGACCCTAGTGCAGTCACTAGATTCACTTCAGTTCCTCCATGACAATCTGCGAGTAGATCTCTTTCAGTTTTCGTTTTCATCGCTACATTTCCAAACAGTATCGTCAGTTGCTTATGCTGTCTCGCAAGTGTTTTCACGCAGTCAGGACCCCCACACATATGGCCTTCTCGTCCGCAGACTTTCGCCAGACAGCTACCAGGTTTAACCCAGTCTTCTGGTCCCAGCGAGGCAACTGCACACTTTTCTCTCGGTTGCTCCTAGAGGCTGTAGCAATCAAGTTGTAGATGATGTTGAGGTCGCACAAATTGCAATCTGCATTTAATTCTCTCTGTACATCCTGCGTCATTCACAATATCGAATCAGCATCTGGACACGTGCACCATTATGGCTTCATTAACTCCCACACTACCATCAGGCTTGTTCTCAGTAACTCATCTGAGAATCTCAACACAAATTCCAATCTGTTGTCAAATTTTGGTATGGAAGGTGCAGTCACCTCTACTTCCAACACAAGCCCCAGTTTGACTGGCGGAGTTGCAATACTTCTTTTCGTCTATATCCTCGACAACCAGAATCTCGACAACACAGCTTGTTCATAATCGAATTAACAATCACATATGTCCTCCATGATGAAAGGATTATATGCCTTTCCAACAATTCCCGACAAATAGCGGTATGACTTATTTCTGATGGTTCATAGTAATCACTGGACTTCAGCAGTAACCCCTTCGATTCTTCCGTGAGCATAAGCTCCTTATTTGAGATTCTTCTGACTTGGTCGATCTTCTTCAAGGATTCCAGTTCCACAGGTTTTTTCATGTACGCACGCTTGGCTTGCTTTGGTGAATATCCAGCAGCAATTGTAAAAGCAAGGTTTTTGCTAGGTTACTGTCTTCTCTCAGTATCTTGGCACAGTTATTCAGCGCTGGTACCGACATTTGCTCCAACATGAACCGGACGAAATAGAGAGCGTCTCTCCGTTTCGCCCACGGTACCGCCGCTCTTTCACAAACCATAAGGTCTCTCAAACTCGTCATCAAGAGCACCTTCTCTTCTTTCGACCTTTTCCTTTCTTCCGAGTCATACTCTTCCATCGTCAGTCCCGTCTTACACCAAGCAAGTTTGAGTTACATCCCAGTTTTGACGTACGGTATTGCTATTAGAGCATGTATTTTTGGAGTGCTGCGCATTTCTTCTTCAAAATGACGTAGTACTACTACTCTCTACGGTAAGCTTATCAAATGATCCACCGTTTCCGTGTGCATTTCTGAAGAGATCAATAAGGTGTCCTCTAGCTGAAGTCCTGTATTCCCTGATCTCTATGTATTCACCGGCGGGCTGGTCTATCAAGACTGTGTCCGATATTGTCAATCGGTTATATTCCACTGCGGTCAGCTGTCCTATGACGCTTCCCTTTCCGTGACTCATGCATGACGCTTTAAAATCGCGAAAGGTACTCTCACCACTGGCTGAGTATTTCCATTTCTAGCGTAGCTCCACTAAGAGTGGCGGCCACTCCTTTTGGTCTTATAGCTGGCTAATCTTAATACTGCAATGAGGCACCATAATGACACCATCGTTGCAACGGTCATCGTTTTGGATATGCCATGCAATCTGTCATCGCCTTGCCCCATACCAATGACCCCTTTGACTTGCTTTCGTTTAGCTGAGTTGGCAGCCTTCGTTGGAGGATCAGAATCCATTTTTGTCTTTTCAGTTTTTCTTAACGTTACTTTGTTGCCCAAATTCATCTTCAAATCACTGATCTTGTCAATCACCATCTTCGAGCGCATCGTTTCCTTTCGAGTTCTAGACAGGTATACCACTTCCTCGTTGCTTCCTTGTTGCATCACCTTGATCGGAAATTTCGCCTCATTTTCATCAGTGGCCGAACCAAATAGCAAATTGCTAATTCTCCCTTCCCATTCGTCCAATTTTTCAAGGATTTTGCGCATCAGTGGTCTGTTGAGACCTCTTTTCAACATCGAATGGGTCCCGTAGCATTGCGCTACTGTCCAGACTTTCTCCATAACATCAACTCTGTCCATACCACCACCTGTTTATTTCTAATGATCTCTGTCGTGAGCTTCCCAGTTTTCTTCCGGCAGGGTTCTTAAAAAAAGTACCTGGGCTGCGCCTTCTATTCTTCTCCTGCGCGGAGACTCCAATTAAAGTTTCTTTTTTAGTAATTTAAATCTTGCCAGAAGTGCTGCAAAATATGGGCTGCAATCATAAAGGTTGAGGGAGGCTCCAGCGTAGAAGTTTCATCTTCCGCTGGTTTCGTCGGCCCTGCCAACATTTCTGATCCTTCTTACGCTTCTTCCAGGAAGTTATAAGGCTTTATCTTTCCCGCTTGTTCAGGATCCTGTTCGATTGGATCATCCGGTTGGATCATCTTATTCCTCCTCGTCTTCTCAATATCATTCTTCCTTGACCCTGAGGGTCCTTGCTCATCGTTCCTTGTTTCGATTGGAAGCTTTGGCACGCCTAGTTTACCTGCTGACCGGTCTTCACGCCCTACGTGTTTTATCACCATTTCTTCACAACCGAAGGGCGCTAGAGCAGTCCTAGTCAGCAGTTCCCCAGTTATTGCCAATTCAGGTCTCACAATCGTCATTATCAGTGCAGCTTCTTGCAAGTCTGCTCTGCCTCTCACGGCACATGGCGCCAGATTCAACTTGGCCCATTCGTCCTCGAATGTTTCAGGTATCGGAGTGGCTGCGTTGCTCATCCTTCTCCTCGTTGACTCATCCACGTTTGCAAATTTCGTGTACTGCAGCGCGGCAGCATTTCTGCCTTCAAAGCACGGGTCCATTGATTCGGTGAACTTTGCCAAACTTTTTACGTTGGTTTTGAATGCTTTTAACCTGGGAGTGGGTAGTACAGAGTCTGCTCCGAGTAACGTCCTCCGAATTGAGGGAAATTCGAGTATTTTTTACCCTGTAGCATTTTGTAATCGAACCAGTCTTCGGTTTCTTTTGTCAATTTTTGGTATGAGGCTATCAGTCGAGGTGCTCTGGTTGTTTCGCCATCCTTTTTGTCGTAAGGTCTCTATTTCCAGAGCTTTGGGAACACTTCGATATGCCCTCTGTCCATTTTGCACATTCGATCGCCGAAGTGATTAATGAAATTTACTGCTATCATATCTGGCTCTGATATTTTCGCAAACAGCAAATCTTCGCTCATCGATTCGCGTAGCACATTCTGCTCGCACCAATTGAGTGTGCTCAGGTCTACTACTAAATTGAGGTTCAGGTGCAACACCGACTTTCTATAGGCTCCCATTTTTGCGTCAGGGAACGCGAACGTCACTGCTGGACTGTATATCACCGTCACAATCTCGCTGACACCCCTGATCAGTGCTAGGTCATCTACTCTCATAGCCAGGCGTAAATTGGTAAGAAGGGGCATGCCTCCCGCATAACGTCGCACGTCCTCTTTTTATTCTATTGTCTTGATTTCTCCGGTGCCGAAGCGATTCTGTTGTAGCAAGTATTAGATCAGAGTATGTCTTAGATCCCGAATTTTACCCAAGAGGCAGTAGACCTATTCGCGTTGAACTTTTTCTTATTCTCCCTCATCTGCACGCGGTAGCCGGTTAAAGTTATCAACTCTCACAATTTTCCATGCATTATCACAATCAATGCAAGGAGTCCATCCAGTAGGAGACTTTGCATTTCTTCGGTCGACAGCACTGCTGGTCCTTCTCTAAAATTTTCTGCTCCGAACGTCACGATCAGTCCCATGATCACTACGACAGATAATCCCGTATTGGCCTTGAGGAATTCCCATATTAGACGCGGTCCATCCTGTTCCCAACTCTTCCAACATGCTATTCGTCCTCTCAAAACCTTCTTTTACCCGCATGTTCTTTTCCAGAATGCCTTGAGTGTCACCAGGCACATCCTGCCTATGAACTCCGCTGACTTCTCTCCTTCGTTTTCCGCCAAATTTAATTCTCTTACCAGGTAAGCGTCTATCTTGGTGATCAACGGTGGGCCCCGCTCGAACGCGTGTATGCCTAATGCTGCTCTCTGAGGAGTCAAACCAGCCACTTGTTTGCCTCCGGTTTCGTTCGCAAAACCATAGCTTTCAAGTGAGCCTTCGTTTCCTTGGCGTTCTGCCTCTTTGGTTTTTCCTTCTCATCAAACACCAACCGTCTCAACCTTATGTCATTAGACATCTCACCTATCATTTGATGATCATCATCGATTCCTGGCTTCATCTTGAGCTGCCGGCTGAAATTAGGCAGTTCCAATCCCAACACTTTGTCCAACGCAAGCGTGTGGAATGAATGATCTTTCATTCCTCTCATGGCGCTTGATATATCTGACCACAACGCAGGCAATTCTGACCGAAGAGGTCTGAGACTCCTCGCCTCCAATTCGTGATTTGGGAAGAGTATGATCACATCACTTTTCTTTTCTGAGAGGAGCGCTATCTTTGCATACACAAACTTCAATCCATCCGGGAGTTGTGCATATACCAGAGATAAGACAAACACTGAGGTTGGCGTTTTTTTTTCTGGAATCCGCCTTCCCTTAAAACGTTCATGAATTTGCCCATGGACTCCAGAATGTCTTTGATTGCTGGCCACACCGTATCTTCCTCGTTTGTTGGCTCTTTCAGTCTGCTCAGGAGACCTCTGCTGTGCAGGTGATCATTATTGCCGGCAAACACGATTGTTATCGGATTCATTTCGGTTCGTCGTTGAACCCCAATTGCCATTGATGTGGATTGCATGCACTCCAGGTCGGTTCCCTCCAACATTATCACATTGAGCCAAAACAAGGATTAAGAGATGCTCACGAATTCCGAGCTCGCAATCACTAGTTTCTTCGCATTTCTCATCTCTGCTTTGTCGTACACAGCGGAGATGATCTCGTCTATTCTGAATCTCAGTTCACCGTATCGTTCAGCATCGCCTTCTTGTTACCTGCTTTGGATACGCTCTTTCCTTCACATGAGCTGGGGGCGCTCGCATTTGCTTAAACATTTTCACATGTTGCCCCGTTGGTGGTCTACTTGTCAAGAATCTTCTCTAGTTTGCTCGCTGTGATTCTTCCGTACAACTTGCAATGTTCTAGCATTCACAGGACGCATGGTGTTGTTTGACGGCAGTCCCGCAAGGTCAGCAAACCGTAATACTATCGTAGAGCTGAAGTTGATCCCTGCTGCTATCAATCAGTCCACTCCTACGATTGAGTACAGTCTAATTACTGACAGTCTCGCGCCATTCAGCGTTCTCATTGCATCAGCTGCAAATATTACTGTTCGAAGGTTCAAATTCATCAAACCTTGCTTGTAAATGAGCCGAAAATGTTGATCTCGACCATATTAAGGAACTCCTCTCTGGACGTCGCTCTTCCCTGCTCGTAGACGACGTCGTCTGGAGGTGCCTGAGGTTTTATCTGTCGTCCAATTGACTGGGTCCAACCTTCGTCGGGGATGAATGGTGCTCCTCGCTGGTGCTTCACCAAGTCGATCCAATACGTCCGACCTCGTATCTTGCTACCTCGAGCTCTGCATCACTCGTGGCACGACTGGGACTAACTCCAAGCGTGTCTCCAGATTAGGAGACACAAAGGTTGAAATCAACGGCACGTTCGTCGCGTCTTCCGTTCCGTTCTCAGTGCTCCAGTGTCGAAAAGTTCAATCTCTATTCATATAATAGTTCCTGGAAGACACTTTTTATCCAGGATTGTCATTCTATACTGTCGAAGTTCATTCTGTCATTGGTGAATCTGGACTAATCCAGAGCTCTCAGCTCATGTTCCAAGTCCACTAAGATCATTCATCCACCATTGCGACTTGCCAGATTACGCACTATGTTGTTCCACCTCACGACTGTTTCATTGTGCCTTCTACCCGTGGATGACTGCGTTCTTGAGCTCATTGCTATGGTGCAGACGGTCAGTGCCGCGCACTGAAATTTTATGCTCACTGCAGTAAGCAAGCACACCAGCATTGCTTCACAATGAGATTCTGAGTCCGAGCTTCTTAACACGTTGTTTGTTCCTGTTAGAATCATCACGTACACATTTCTGCCCGGGTTCATGAACTCCACCATTCGATACAGCTGGGCTACTGTGACACCTCCGAATGATGGCATCACCGTAGTGATCCATGATGTTCTTAAGTTCTGCAAAATTCTCACTTGACTATTGTCCAACATCAAATGCGACGTTCCAAGTCGTGGTTGCTGCATTTTCATCGCTGGAATCCAAGTTGATCGGTTGACAATTGCTCGCATGTCCGTATTCGGGACTCCCATGAAGCTGTTCTTGATCTGATTGTTCTTCTGTATATTAGATACACGCGACTCTTTCTTCATCGGCATTTCCCTTATCTTTTTGTTGGAGGCTTTTTCTGTCTTCGTCATCGTAGCAGCTCCCATCTTCTTTACCACTTCTGATTTCTGAGGAGAGCTCTGTTCTGCAGGTATCATCAGCTGTTCCATAAGGTGCAGTCACTCCGCAATCTGGCACACTCCTATTGGCAACGAGTCGACTAGCGGTTTCCACCAGCTGCCTCATCGTTCTCTCCACAACTGGATCACCTACGGTGTCGCTTGGGTCCGGGATTGTCACTCTATCGGTTCATGTTGGGTCTTGCACTTCTGTTCTCTGACTTAGCTCGCAAGGCGTTAGGAGCTCCATTGGGGACAGCCCACGAGGAACACTCCCTGCAGGTTCTGGTCGTTCTGTTTTCGTTATTCCCAATTGTTCCGATCGCACCTTATATTCCTGTATCAACCATTCTATCTCTTCTCTTTTTTTGTTGCAGTCCTCAAACAACCTCCTCCACATAAATCTATCTTCTTCAGTTCTGGCAAAAGTCTTTCTCACTCGGTTCAACTTGTCTCTCATTTCGTTCAGATGTTCCATCATTTCGTTCGTCTGTACTTCTTCTTCCAGCCTGGGTCTATTGGCAGCCACTGCAGCTTTCAACTGCGAGCTAGACGAGGCAGCCTCGCTACTCAATTCTTGATGCCTACTCTTCAAGCCGGGCCTAGGCCTGGTCGGGAGAGGCATCTCTCCAGGCTGGTACGTCTTTGTGGTAGCCAACCCGGGTTCGTGCGGCAAGTCGCTTCCCGCGAGAGTTCCATTTATCCATCGCATAACACGCAGACTTAGACGATCCAACTCTCTTTGCACGCCCCAAGCCGCCATCAGCAAGACTTCCAAGGGACGGTCCCCACGGTCGTCATGCCCTAGAATGTTCGTCAAATTACCCGTCAACATGGCCACCTTTGGGTCATCCTAGGCGTAGTCTCCATCCAGTAGCCTACGATAGAACTCGTCTATGACTGTACCTAGGTATGCCTCGGCCAAATCCATCAGTTCGTCGAAATTGCCCATTCTCATTAATGAATTCGATACGTCAATTTTGCAATAAGTTGAGGTTCAAAGAAGAAATTGATCAATCAGGATCTAGAAACAAAATCACGAATATCACATCTGTCAACTTTGCCCCAAATTCATATTAAACGTATTTAAAAACAGTCAGATAAAACGATTTTGTTCTTAAAATATAATAAAATTCAATTCAGTCTAAAATGTCGGAAACACTCCACACTTTTGTAGCCATTCCTAGAAATATAATTTGAGCATTCGTGGTGACTAACCCTTCCAAACTCAAGATCCTAATATTGGAAAAACATAAAACATAACACATCCTATACTCAACCTACACTCAACCTGTATTCAAATAAAACTTCCTATGTAGATACACTTCTATAATTGTATCCGAGAAGATTACATGTATCAGCGCGTGTAGCTCTTGAGGATGTAGTCGTCCTCTGTTCGGGTCATACAGCGGAACCCTGAGTTGTTTCACTCCCCTCACCGGCAGAAAATCTCTTAGTCAGGGACAAAACGAGACCTTCAGGGTTCACTTATATGTCGCCCTCTTCACCAAGAAGCATAAGTACTTCCCTGGTCTCTGCGAAGACGCCGATGGCAAAGCTGCTACACCCTCTATTACCGGTCTTTGCTTTCATAGAAACTCAATGCTTTTGTATCCTCTCCTAAAATCTGCTGCTAATGCTGTTCTAAAACTCAAATCCGCGGTAATAGCTATCGCACATGTCCTATTTGTAAGTAAAAAGTCGCTGTTCTTTAGTATTATGCTATTTGAGTATTCACTTGTCAAAATAAAATATGACTTCAATACTCTTCTTATGTCTGGTTCCTTAGGGCCTTCATCTGTTTCTGCCTCTAAACCACCTGTTTCTCTGGCAATTTTAAATTTTTTCATGAACAATTTTTCAGTGTGGGTAAGTCCTAACCCTCTCCCCTGACAAAAATATCCATCGACGTCCCCATTCATCGCATGCCGGATATTAGGCTGAGGTTAGACGCAGAAATGAACAATGGTTCTTCGTGGGCTGCCCAGGAAGAATCATGGTTGTCATTTCTTAAATTTTTCATGCTCTCGCGGTTCACGTCCTGAATCGTGAACTGGTTTCCTTTGGATCTGATGTCATTTCATTAAGCCACTCCAAGACGCGCAGTGCAGTTTCGTGAATTCTTGTTCGTAAAACTGCTGCTGTTTGTCGTCAAATTCCACTTCTGGTTTAGAAAGATCGTCGATCAATTTTTTGTCTTGATCATCGACAAGGTCTATATCCTGTGACACGGTTATCTCCTTCAGACCCACTAGATCTTCTACTATCTTTTTCAGGTCTATCCTCTACACTACGAAGTCCTCTCTGTGAGGATAATACTTCTTTGCGGGTCTTGCTCAGTCATTTTGTCGTGTCTGCATCGAAAATGGTAGATCCGGTTCCATGTTTTTGAGGACTTTTATCCGCTCGGGTTTTTTCCCAGTCTTTTTCTGCATAGGTTAAGGTTTCCTCATCCGTCTCAATTTTTTTTGGGATCCAGGTTCAAGGGCGGACTTTTTCTTTATTCCAGTGCCTCATTCCCATCGTTCTTTTCCCTAGTGCTTTTCTCCTTGACTTCGCAAGCAGGGTCCATCATCAGGTAATCGCCCTCTTCCACGTCTTTAGGTATAGCCCAGTCTTCTGTTGATGGGTTAGGTGGTTTAGTTTTGTCAAAGTGCGCAGCTCGGCTGGTACTCAATCTGTAAAAACGTTTGTCCTGATGCATTTCCGTTATCATGAACGCTCCCCTCCATTTCATCAGTAGCTTCTTTGTTCCGTTCGGCGGGATAACGTTCTGAAAGACGCAAACTTAGTTTCCTACTAAGTAAGCTTTTGCACCAGCTGCTTCCTTATAAAACTTTTTCCTCTGCCTCGCCTGAGTTTGTTGCGTTGTGCGCCTACATAAATCGCTTAGCTCCTGTTGACGTCTGATCACATCCCTTATATGGACTTTTTGGCGATGTCTTCTTTCCTTCACACTCCAGATAAAAGAAAGCCTTCTTATGTCCAGTCGACATCATTTGTGGACCAAATCCTGTGGTGGATTGTTGCGGCAATTATCTTTCTCAATCAGTCATGTATCGGGAACAATACACCCTCAACATCGACATCAGAGTCCGATTTTGTCTTTCTACTAAGCCATTCGTTAGGGGATGGTATGTCGTAGATTGAGCCTGAGCTACTTGAGAACGTCTCATGAGCTCCTTAGTAAGCTCTTCCACGAAAGCAGTTCCATTGCCTGATTGGAATGTCATTGGGCACCCATGTTTTGCTATCCATGTATTGATCAGATGATCGCAACTCTCGTCGGCTGAGGCAATTTTGCATGGTAAGGCCTCTGCATACTTTGTGAAAAGATCGATCATCACCAAGACCTGATTATACCCTCTGTCTGTCATACATATCTGCTGGTGATCGATCTGCACCACTTTATTAATTTCTGATGACTCGATAGACTGTAATGGAAATGGAAACTTCCTAGGATCTTTCTTCTGTTGTCATGACAGACATGCCGTAATCCACTTCTCGCGTGCCTTCTTTATGCCAGGCCACTCGAAGCGTTTCAAGATTTTCTGATATACTTTATCATTTCCTTGATGGCCTTTCTGTCATGTTATCTAAATAAAAGTTCCGTTTGATTGAATTGCGGCAGAACTATCGCGTTGTTTCATGATATTGTCCTCTTCTCTCCTTCTGCAAGTGAGGATCCCATGCTTCTTCAGATAAAACCGACCCTCTTTTTAGCAAATAATACTGTCTCAAGATTCGGTAATTATCTTCTTCCAGATTCCCTTTGTCTGGTGCCCCATGTTTGATCCACCTTTTCAAGCTGCTTGTCATGCGGTCTTTTGTCTGCTCTCTTAGTTAGTCCGAGAGTCTGTATCTGGCCTTCAAAAACATCTTCATGACCATGTGGCGATTGTTCAGCTCATCAGGACCATCTAGCACTGGTTTGATTTAGAACAAAGCCAACCGCAGTCGGACTTTGAGCTGTCTGGACCACCCTGGTATTAAGCATTTGGGCCTTCGCTTTTCTCAGTCTTTCTCTTACGAAGGCAAACTGAAGATCGAACGCTGTTTAAACGCTCTCTCAATGCACGCTATCTTCCATGTTATCACACCAAATCTTTGCAAATGGCTTTGTCTCCTGTTTAAATGGTTCTAGGTCCTTTCTGACTGCTTCCTTCTGCCTTAATAGGCTCATCGAACGTTTTGACACCGCTATCATCTCCAGGTCATCTGCCGCTTTATCAAAGACCTTCTCACTCGAGAATAGGTAGCAATCACTATCAGGATCCTGATAAAACTCCCTCTCAAAGTGTCTTGCTGGAGTCTCCATCAGTAATGTGTGGATCGCCATCTCTGAACATTCTGATCTCGAGCTCGAATTCTTGTCCGAGTACGTGTCATTCTCCGATCTTTTCAAGGAGTCTTTGAGAGATGAGTCTGTCGTGGAGCATGTCTCCGCGGCAATTTCTGATGTGCATGATCTACTCATCCATCTAACTTCCCCGGACAAAACTTTGTCCACCTGGTCATGCCCATCTACGTATCCACTTCCTTCAATGTCCGACCTCCCGGACAAATTTACTTGCTCCGAGTTTTTCGAATCGGCTTCTATCAGACATTGATTGGGCGCATCGAAAGAGACTGTCTTCTTCCAATTCCCGACCTCCTGTTTTTTTTTGTACGATGTCCTCATTAAAATGTTTTGAGGAATTGAGGATACTAGTTCCTGAACAATTGTCCTACAAGCCCTTTCATTTTCTCTGTGCTAGCATGGTTTTATCCGTACTTTCTCACTGACTGTCAGCGAAGCTATGGCTGCTGCCCATTCAGGGTCATCTCTAGTCACTTCTCTCTACAACAACCCACCACGCATCTTCGAATTTCTTCCCTTTCTTGCGCATCAGCTGCTGCTTGGGTAGACTTTGTATCCTTTTTTGAACACTCGATAAAAAGTTTGCGAATCCTAGGAAGCTCATCATTTGCGTGTCCGTTTTGGTGATGTTCCATATTAACACAGCCTCCACCGCATCCGGATCCGGCCTCACGCCATGCTTGTCTACCATTCCTCCCAGGTACTTTATTGAGTCCCTAAGGATCTCATATTCGAGGGTTTGCTTTCAGACCAGCTGACTTCATGCAGTCAAAGACCTCATGGAACCTGTCAAGGTGGTCCTCCAAGGTGGGTGTAGCTATCAGTACCTCCACATAGCACATCACGAGATTCCCATACTTCTTTGTTATGCTGGTCAAAGCCTGAGCCATCAGTCTTTGAAAGGTCACCATCGCATTGCAAAATCCAAAAGGCATCCTCTTCCATTGTTAAAAGTCTTACTCCTTACTCACATGCAAATCCGGTCTTTTTCCTATCTTTTTTTTGCAAGGGAACCTGCCAGAAGGCAGAACCCAGGTCCAGTGGGTTAAAAACTTTGTATCATCAAGCTTCGAGAGGCGCGGGTTTGCGTAAGCGTCCGTTTTAGTCACCCTGTTCATGGGTAGCGAAATTCGCAGCAAAATCTTATCTTTTCTCCTTTTTTCTTGGCATTGACAACCCCACAAGCCCAAGGCGACTTCGAGGGTTATATCATGTCGTTTTCGAGCAGAATCTCTTTTCCGCTCTGCAAGCCTCCAAAAGAGTTATGCGGTGTTATGCGCTTTGCTCCCTCCCTGTGGTGAACGGCGCCTTTTTCTAGTTCAATCTCGTGCTGGAGGAAAATGCAACAACAAAATTCCGCTTTGTGTTTTGGAAAATTCCGCTGTGTTCCGATTTAAGACCGGCCTCAGCAACCCAAACTCTCCCTACCCTATCTTACCTCTTAGATGCTCTATCTCCGGCGAAACCGGTTTGTTTGACTCTAGTTCATATGACGAGGGGCGTTCCGGAAAATAAGCCGATAAGCCGTCATCTGTTTCAGATTTCATTGAAAATATTTTATTTAAAGATTTCAATTCATTAACTGTTTTTAAAACCAAATCTTTATTTGCGTGAGTTGGAAAATCCCTTACTCGATGCTTCTTCGTGCTCGGCGTTTCTTCATAGTCCGTCCTTATTGGCGAAGCGTAGCCAAGTTTCCTTCCGCGATGGGTTGATACCGTTGTGTCCAGTGTATTCAACAATACAGTCACACACAGCCCGTTTCTTGTGACGGAAAAGCTCCGGTCAAAACCACTGAACTCTGACTGTTTGGGTTCGGCACCAGGCAAACCTGCTCACTATCGCTCGATGGGTTTAAAGTTCTCATCCTAAAAACCGCTACTACCTAAAGCCTGGGCTATAGTTTTACTTTTCTGTCCAAACAAATTGGTATCTTATAATCATCAGTTTTTTTCCTTTTTACTGGTCGCTTAACATACTACTGTCTGGATTCCTAGTCCTTATCAGTTCAATAATAAGGTCGATCATCAAGTCGAAGTTCCTGACGAAATCACGCCCCAGGATGAACGGAACCGAAGCGTCCAGGTTCTCCACCACGAGAAAACTCATCCAGATGTTCCGTCCCTCCATATGAAAGACTGTTACCGGAGTTCTCCCGGCCACATAGATGGCTCCGCGGTTGGCGGCTGCCAATCTTAGGTTCGTCGGTATCAAGTCTTCCCTGGTGAAACCCATCTTTTCCCATACCTTTGTCGGCATTACGTTGACTACTGCTTCTGTGTCTAGAGTCCTGTTACTCCGATTTTTTTTCCATCGGTGTCCAGCAGATGTGCAGTCACATCTTCTTCCTATCCAATGTGTACCGCATCTTGCTCCATCGTGGCGTCATGACCAATTCTACAGAATTGCAGCTCTTCTTGACCTATATAATTTTGTCCTATTTAGTCATTATCTGTCATGACGTAGTTCTTCATTGTTTGAGTGCCACCCCTTGTTAACAAGGCTCGCTTAGCTATCGCTCTCGATTCAGAGCATGGTTCTGCTTGTCTCAGATAACGCGCATAAATATCCAGATGCATCAAGGTGAACACCGAAGGTTCACTTAGATTTTTGATTACCTGACGCCCCGCAATCGAGATTTTTGACTGTATCGTAATTCCTTGTGGCATCATCAGGAATGTCTGTCCGGAAATCACATTCAACTTCATGCTCAAACTGCTTGGTGCCTTGGTTTCTTCCATCGCAGATGCGTTAAAGGCGCTAAGCTGTTCTTGAGCTCTCTTGTTTTCGAGTTCGAGCTTGACTTTTTGTTCCATTTTTCTTGGCGCCAACTCCTGTTGAACTCTATTCAAGGCATCTCTTGCTGCTGTCTTATAGTCATTCTTAAAATCTTTAGCTGCGGTTTCGAGCTCTGTACCACTGGTTTTTTCTAGCATGGCTTGCATCTTCTTCGTAGCCAGCTCCTGCGGTTTCTCCGTCCTCCGTGCTTCCGCCTCACTCATCAAGCGTGCCCTGCTGGCTTTAACGCCTGATAGAGCCTCTTAATGCCTTGGATATTTTATGTACACCGCAGCTTCTCAAAATGGTGTCAATTTGATTTAAAAAGACCCTGTTCATGATCTATGTCAGAATTTTCATGATCTATGTCAGACGCTTCTTCATCTTCAAGGCTAAAACCGATTGATTTCATGCCCTGTTTATAGGCTGGACATTCCGATACATGATGATCTGTCGAACTGAAGTTTGCACAAGAGCGGCTCTTGTCCAAGTCATCCCTCTGCTTGTACCAGTTATTACCTTGGTTTGCAGATCCAATGTTGAAATTGCCGTAATTGTTTGTGCAATAACCTGATCTCATTGGAAGCTTCAGTAGTAGAAATGCTTTTGATTTCAGCGCAGCCTTTCCGGTCTAGGCGTATTGATTAAAAAAGTTGACTAGTGCGTCGCTAACCTTGTTCTAAATGAATCGTTTTTCATGCCATTAATGAACTTTAAAGCTACTGCCAAGTTCATTCTGCTGTTTGACTCGTCCGAATGACTATGCCTTCTAAGCATTTCTAAGACATCAAAGAACTTATCCATGGTTTCATCTTCACGTTGCCTCCATTTTTCGAGGGCATCATTGCTTGGTGTCCTTGCACGTCCGAGCCAAAGCGATTAAACAGGATTTCAAAGATTTTTTCAGCAGTGTCCCTCTGGTTTTGCTTTTCGGCCATCACGCATTTCAGGGCTGTCCTTCCAAGTTGCTGGTGAGCGTGCTGATTTCTTGTCTTTCTGTCAAATCTTCTTCAAAATGAAGCTCCCTGACTTCTATCCAGGTATCTATACAACCTTCGGATTTATTCTTATAACATCTCGGTTTCTTGAACACCATTTTAGATTTCTCACTGCGCCCATTATTCCTTGACAACCTTGTGATAAAAAACACTTTTTCAGAGAGGGGTTAGAACGCTGTCGCCATTGCTGTTGCATCGCTTGATTATCCCGCTTGAACATTCATCTCAGTTGTTTGAGGATCTGGAACTTCGCTCCCGAATGCTCGTTGAAGTTCACTCTCGGCTCTCTGCTTGACTCTCTCAAGTGTGCTCCTCTCGTTTTAGATTTGCTCCTTTTCCCAGGAGACCGTTTAATCTGTCCATAATAGCATGAGTGCGTCTTTCCATCATCGCGTCTATCCTTGTATGGAGAGTCCCAAGAGTCTGCTCCTGTTGACATCGAAGTTGTTTCAGCTCACCTCTTAATCTTTTCTCTTTTTTCTCAGCTTCCTTTGTCATTCAGGACAAGTTTCTGGCCAAAAAGTCATCCGTCTTTTCCTTTAAGCGTTTTTCGCCACTGCTAACTTTCTGTCTGTTGCTGTTTTATTTTATCCCGCAGATTTTCTCTCTCAGCTTGAACTGTTCTTTCTAGTTCACTCATTCTTATTGACATCTGTTCACTCTGCTTATCCATGCTATCCACGATCCTCGTCAAGGCCTCTTCAATTGATGCTCGTTTGTCCACCAATAAAGTCACTCTTGATGGTGTCACCTTGCTCGTTCCTTGCAGTTTAGTACTGGTCGAAACTCGTGTTGTTTCTTTTTGTCTCGAATTGATAATCTGCCTCTCGGTCCACTATTGTGGTTCCTGATTTGGTGACCTTAGTTGTTCCCGATTGCATGTCCGAGTTGATCATTGTCATGAACTCTCTTGACTGTTGTAATCCATCAATAATCTTGTTAATGCTTCGGAATAGCAAGTCTCCATGTTCATGGATGCCTCGTTTTCATAAGCCGAACTGTTCAGGCTCACTTCAGACTCAAATTCATCAGTTTCTCCATTGTCTACCTCCTCTTCTTGGGTGTCTACTTTATCACCTGTTCCCGTTCCCATAGTAAACGGAAAGAAATTTCCCAAAGTGTTCTTTACTCGTTCCGAAAACGAGGAGCAGGTTGCTGCTTTTCTCTCACCCATGAATCATGGTATTGCCAGAAGATTCATCCTTATAACCTCTCGATTTCTTGAACACCCTTTTAGATTTCTCACTGCGCTCATTATTCCAAAGCAAACTCGTGAGAAAAGTCTAGGCCGAGACCTTCCATAACTCGAGTGATTCAAGGATGTGGAATAACTTCTTCCACTCGCGAAGGTGCGTTTCGCGTAGGTCGTTCGTTCGAGATCGGCCTTCTGCCAATAGAGCCTCCTCTGATGTTCGTGAGACTCTTCGGCCTGTTTATCCCAGTGGCGTTGCCGTATGAGTTACAACTTCCTCTTGTTGACACATCTGCTCCTCCTGTGATTGAAGCTCTTATTAACCTTTTATCTTCGGAGGCCTTTGACTCCTTGTTTCAACCACCATTCTAACTGAAACTTGCTTCTCTTTCTTGTTCCGATCTTCTCGGTCCTTTGCGCAAAAGGATCAATTATTGATTTCTTTTTTTTTGCTTTGGTATGAATTTCCTTAGCTATCACTTAGCTTAGGTATCTTTGACATGTCTAGACTCATCTTAATCTATCGCTTGTTACTGCTCACACACTCGAATCGCTTGCTACCGTATTTGTTCTTTGACAACTGATAATATTAACACAACACGATAATGTCTAGAAGTTTTAACTAACGAATCTTATTAAGTTATCACAGTACATCGTATATACTATTATGCGCAGCAATTGATAATTGGTTTTTGGATGAAAAGTTAGCACAATTTGATGATGACAATGTCTTTGAAAGATAGTGCAGTCAATACTCAATCGAGAATATTTATTAGGAATTAAAAATTAAATTTTACCCTTCTTTGAATAAAAAGTATTCAAAAATCTTTTTGTGTATTGCAATTGGTCTGTCGCAATTTAATATTCGAACTAGGTTCTAAAGAAAAAGCTTTCTCTGTTTAGTGCAGCACTAGGTAGCTAGAAGGTAGCTAGAAGGCACTATCTTTCTCAAGTGGGCGTCTATTGCTTCCACCGAGTTCTGTGTTACCTATCTGCATTCAGATTGCCCGAACTAGACCTACTCTCTCAAACTCTCAAGGCAACCACTCTTCCAAAAAATATTTTCGGATTCGAATTCAAAAAAATCAGTGTCGAACTCTGTTTTTGATAAGACATAGAGTCGCAAATTATCGGGTTTAGACCTATCTTGGTTTTAATACGGTCTTTTCAGTTTTATATTTACAGGCAAATTACCGGTGCAGTCACTGGTTTCCTGTCTGTCTTGGTCTACATATTTGTCCTAATATCTTAACTATATTCACAATTTTCTAGTTTCCCTTTAAGTAACTATTAGGATCACTACGATTGCGTTCAGCAAAAAATTTCAGACCCCTCCGGATTGGCGTTCGAGGACCCTTCCGAACTGTCAAAACAGGACCCCTCCGAACTGGGACCCCTACGGATTGGTAAAAAACAGGACCCGTCCGAGCTGGGACCTCTACCGGTTGGTAAAAAACAGGACCCCTCCGAGTTGAGACCCCTCAAGAGTGGCAAAATTTTTCCGGATTGGCAAAAACAGGACCCTTCCGAATTGGGACCTTTCCGGATGGATAGAAAGCAGGACCCCTCCGAATTGGGAACCCTTCGGGTTGGCAAAATATTACCCTTCTGGATTGGCAAAAACAGGACCCCTTCGAGTTGGGACCTCTAAGGACTGATAAAAAGGGTAGCCCCAGACCCTTTCCGTTACGTTCTCAGAGTCTATTGCGTTCTTTCTGGCTCCAGATCCCTCGGGATTGATGTTAAGCTGCTTTTTACAATTTCCTTTAAATGTGAGGGGTCTTTCAATGAGCCTATTTCCAAACTGACTGTCGTTTACTAGGTTTCTTACTGCTTCCTTTTTTTCGAGAGCAACGTAAAAGGCCTTATTATACCGTCGTTATCTCTTGGTGAGGGTATAAGGGCTTTCCAAAAAAAACATCATTTATAAAACGTGAAGGGTCTACCTTAAATAACCATATCAAAAATTTTCTATTCTTATTTTTTTTCAAACATTTTTTAGCTTACCTTACAGCCTGTTTAATTTTTGTTCTAAGATGAACTGGATTGGTCCAGTTTTCCCAAAGTTATGAAGCACTACGTCTTCCTTGCTAACCCAAACGTTTTTCAAAATTTTTAGGTTCCACACAATTTTCCCACAATTTTTGTCTTGTTGACCTAAAATTTATTGATGCAAGCTCACAAGACCTATACTTTTCTATTTCAATGCAAAACCCGATCTAAAACGTTTCAGTTGAAAAAATTAGTTCCAATTAGTTCCAACCACGTCCAAACTATATTCAACCGGTTCCTTCAATTATTTTAGTCCTTCAAATATATGATGTAATTCTGTAACTTAGCGCTTTTTTCCTTTTCAAAAAATATTGATGTCTCAAAAATCGCGATGTGGGGGGACAAAAATTTCACTATTTTGACCCTAAAACCGGTCTATTTACAATCTATTTGAATTAAAACGGTATAGGAAGGTTAACAAAACTAAAATAAATAGTAGTAAAAATCCGGGTCCATTCAAAATCCGAACTAAGACGCAGTCGTTGGAAGTTCGGTGGAGGGTCAATACAGTGCAGTCACTGTGAAGCACCCCACAGATTGATATCGTACTTTCTGTACCAAAATGGATACAAATGAGTTAACGATACCCAAGAGTCAATTGATGTTGTCCTTGATATCTTTCCTGCTGTTCGTTGCACTGCTTGCCGGATCAGTCTTCCGCTCTAACCCTGTGATTATTCCGGATTGAGCGCAAAACAGCATGAACGTGCTTAAATACTCAAACAACCCCACTGTTCAGACACCAGAAACAGGCCACAATTTTGATCGTTACGACCGTGTCTGATATAATAACCTGTAACAATAATATATCTAAAAACAACAAGCAGGACGGTCGGATCACATCTCGTCTGGGGTGATGATTTTTACTCACTTTTTTTTTTACTGTTTTTGGTTTTTTTCAGTTATTTCTTATGTTTTTGGTTTTTTCTTAGGAACTATACTGATTTTTGTTTGTTTTCTTGTATATCCTGAAGTGTTTTTGGTCATTTACCGCTCAGGTAATGACGGGACGGCCGATCCCTCCATCACTCACGATACGTAATTTTTTGGCCTTAACTAGGTTAAAAAGCTAAATCAGGGAATCCGGAAGGCTATGAGTGTTAATGAGTCTGCCGGTCATGATGTTAAAAAAATAACACTCAGGAGCGCCATAAAAATATATATGTAACATTCGCCCGGAAGTACCTATCGACGGAAAACAAAGCTAGCTATAGGTAGCTTCAAAAACTCGACTTTGCACAAACCCTTAATTTTATCGAATATTTCCTAGCAATAGTGTAAGTAGTTTCTTTGAAACTTTTTTTTTGCGTTACCTAAAAACGTTTTCATTTTAATCAATAGATTGGATTTTTCCATATATTTTTCGAAAAATCACTAAAAAGTTTAAAATTTACACAAAAAAACTAATAAAAACTTTTGCACACTTGTTAGAAACCGAAATAAGTTTTCCACTTGCAAATATTTTTATAAATATTTTTGCACACTTGTTATTAAAGTCTTGTTTAGGAAAAGTTTTGTTGAATTAATTTGCAATCGAAAGAAAATTATAACAAGTCTTCCTTACACTATTAATAAATGAAATTGATAAATTTAATTGTTTTGAATTTATTGTTTGAAATTCCAAATTGGTGAAAACATCAGAAAAAAAATGTATTAGGATAGGGAATAGCACTAGAATTCATAAAAAATTGAAATGTTTTTAACGATATTTTAAAACAGTTTTCACAATTAATTTTTTGCACTTTTCGCAAACGCCTTAGAAAAGAGAAGTTAAAATTTGCATCCATTTTTTGAAAAATTATAAAAGAAACTTGCATTTTGCAATGAGTTTCCATTGTTTGTGAACAGTTTATAAAAAAGTGAAAAAAAATTTGCACTTTGTGGAAAAATTAATTTTTATTTTGCATACTTGTTAAACCGTATCAAGTTTTGCATCTTACAAAAAAATTCTGAGTTAGTTTTTGCGCACGTGATAGAGTTTACATAAAATGACAAAAGTTTTCAATATGAAACAAAATTAAATTTGACATACGCTACAGGTTAAATGAAAAATTGACACGCTCCTTTTTACAGAACAATCATTGTAACAAGCAACAGTTTTCAACAAAATTAAGTATGAGTTCTCAATTTTTTGAATCCTTTCCAAGGAAGCTAAGCCGAGCTTCTGGGAAGACGCAAGCTTCCAATTAATGCTTAGATAATGTCTTTTGAAACTGTTTTTGGCAACATGTTTGTAAAGTACTCAAAAAATGAACCAAGAAAATTCCATAGTTAAATGAATGTTCCAACAGAGAAAATGACGTCATTAACTTCTAGAATCTTTCACATTAGGATTCAGAACTTTATGAGAAATCATTACACATTAAGTTCTGTAATCTTCTAATTTTTTAAAAACTCCAGTAAAAATTCATCCAATCAGATTTCCACAACAATCTCTAAATGATGAAATAAATTAAAAATTTTGTTGTTTTCAGATAATTTGCTATTTTTTTATTTCAAGTCTGAATAAACATACTCAACCAAAATTGTTAAAAAAGAAATGATTTTCAAGGAAACTCCTTTTTTTCTTGAAATGTTTTCAAGAATGGCTCCGTTTCAACAAAAAAGCCTGTTGTACAAAACCTTTATAAACAAGATTTCTATCAATATGATGGCCAATTTGTTCTCGTTTTTAATCAAAATGACCGAATTAGTCAAAAACTTTTAAATCATTTACGATATAATTGGATAATGCCAGCAAAACCTACTTTTAGTTGTTAGTTACATACAGCTGAAAAGAAATTATTTCCTTTGAAAATCTCATACAAATCAGTTTATTCCATCAACATGAATATATTTCTTAGAAGAAACGAAAATCTATCCCAAAACATGAAACCAATCACAATAGAACCCGTGAGTTACTGCATCCAGCTTGAAATTGGTACCGAATCTATCATTCTTCTCAATTTTAATAAAAGACCCAATCTAGTGAGCAAATTATCATTAATTTTTCGGAATGGAGAGAAGTCGAGATTAAAAGTATCAGAAAGTTTAGAAAAGAAATGGATATGTCTACGACCAATTCGAGAAAATAACGGGATTTCATTTGAATCAACGAAAAGTTTGTTTTGGAAAACTGCGGATCTGATAGTTTTCGTTCGCTTACAAAGAGAAACAGTTCTGGTTTGCTTACAAGTGAACATTTGCTACAAATGACAGTTTTTGAAAAAATGGTTGAGTTTGACTTCTTCTACAGAGACCCAAAGAAGTATTTCACTGTCTCAAAAATTTCCCTGCATGATTGGCGAAAAAGTTAAGCAAATCGTGATAAAAGGTACATGAAAGAAATGAAAATAATTCAACAGGATAAACTAAATCTGTTGAGAAGAAAATATTGTGTGGCACATGAAGAAGAAAATGACAGCGAACTCAAAAACTAACTCAATATTTGTTTCAATTAGAAGTTGCTTTTTAACACAATTAATATAATTTCCTATTTGCATATTGAATGCACTTTTCTTCATTTTGAACTGAATTTTTTCCAACAAATTCTTGTTTTATAATGATTTAACAGCGCAAATTACTAAATAAAATTATAAAATACGTTTATTATCTCATCACTAAGCTTACATAATCACTATGTACAGAAAAATGATCATCACGAAAACAATCAACGCTTTTCAGCAAATCAGGTTTATATTTTGAGTTTTGAACTTAGCGAATTCTCTCCAGAAACGCTGAACCGTTGAACTGCTCGACTAGGCTGATTGAAAACTTCTCCGCTCGATGCAACAATGCTTGTATGAAATCTGTTTTTGTACAAAGTGTAAAGACAGTCAACTTCTTGATAAAGGTATTGATACTCATCTAATCTCTTAAAATTTTGATTGAGAGAGGCTCCCAATTATTTTAACCCTCCAAGAAACGAAAAAAAACTCGTGAGTTGACACGCAAAAATCTACCGTTACTATTAATTTTTTGTAAGACTCGTTGGAAACAGAAACAATTAGTGATTATTAATAGAATCTAAATAAAGCTGGAGCGAGCTTGACTTATTGCAGCTGCCATCTGGAACAATGATTTTTGTTGAGAATTGTGGATTTATATAGGAGAAGTTACGTCTACGCAATTTCCGTTTATGGAAATTTAATACAAAACATTCCATATTTAGTTTTTCTTCTTAATATGGTATTCATGATTACTCATTTCTCCTCGTCTGATAAGTTTACTCTTGTATTCATTATTGTACTCCAGAAAAGACACTAGTCCCAGTTATATTGAATTTTCAAAAGATCAAACAAGAATCGGGAGATTATCTTGGTCCCAAAAATCCTAGAAGGGGAAATTTATTCTGAACTATGCGTCCAAGTGTTCAAAAAATGAACCAGGACAATTCAAAAAATCCCAGCATGTTTATCTTGAAGAGAAAGAACGAGAGAGGACATCAGAAATGCGGAATAATATTATTCATGGAGCTGAAAACTTTGGACTCGAACCTAAACACGCAGTCAAATCTAGGCAAGAATACACTATGGATCAGGTGCTCGACATCTGTAATAGAGTCTACGAACTCGTAATATTACGACATGAGGAGGGTGTGTGTCACAATCAAGAAGTACAATGTGAACAAGCCGCCCTACAATCAGATTCGACTCTTAGAAATTCTGACAAAACATACAGTTTAATCGAAACCGACATTATACATAAACCATAAATTAGTTTTTTCCAAAATTTCCTTAAAGAATTATTGAAGAATTGGTTTTATTACAGTCTCATCAAAACTTGTTTTATTTGGACAGAAATACAAAATAAAAAGTAATTTTAATTTTAGTTGAAAAAGTTCACAAGCCTCTGTGTTTTTTTGATTTTTTTTCAGAATTTTTTTCTTCAAAATTTAGAATTGTGACTAATTAAATCAAAGCAATCCAGATGTTAAAAAATGGGAAAAAAACTGCAATTTCTTTAAAAAAATCATCATTCAAAAAATATTTTAAAAAAATTATTTAAAAAGTTTCAAATTTTTATTTGAGCTGAAGAGTTAAAAAAACTGGAGAACATGTTTTTAGTTACAAGAGCTAAAGATTGAGTGATTGAGAAGTACATAACAAACCTAGGGAAAAACACAAGGAAGACCATAAATTTTGAGTGAATCAAAATGATTGACCTTGAAATTGCTTCTACACAAGTTTTGTAACAGTTTCTTAATTAAAAAAATATCTGTGAATACTTCATTCTGTAATTTCATATAATCAAAAACCTCAAAAGATGGATTGCTCAATTCTGACTGGTTGATATCAAAATGATTTAAAATTCCATTCTAACTCAAATTCATTTTTAATTGATTTTTGTAAAGTGTATAAAAATTCTTTTATTGGGAAGGCTCGAAAATGATTGGTTGAAATCAAAACCTATGAGCATCCCTGATAAGAAAAGCTTGATTCTGATTGGCTGATATCAAAACTGTTAAAAGTTACCTGATAAGAAAAACTTGATTCTGATTGGCTGATATCAAAAATGTTAAAAGTTACCTGATAAGTTAGGCTTGATTCTGATTGGATCATATCAAAGTTTTTGAAAACTTCATGGCTTCCTTGAGATTGATTGATTTATATTTCAGCTAAAACAAATGAAATGAAATTCATTCTGACTTTGTTTCAAATAACAAGAGTTGGCACGTACAAAAAATTTGTCGTTTATCTTTACTTGTTATCGTTTTTTGGGTCCATTAAAGTCTCCTACTATTTGTTTTGGGACTTTCGAAAACTCCCATTTGTTCTCAAGTTCTTTATTTACTTATTGAGATACTGAGTACTGTATGGATATGCAAATCGGGTATAAACCTTTGCAAGTGATTTAACGTTCCCATAAACGATCGTAGCTGTTTCAAGGTTTTAGGAGTCTTGAGTGATTAAATCGCATCGATTTTCGAAAAGTTAGGGGAGTAACCGTCCTCATTAATATCATACCCTAACCAAGTTAGATGGTTGACCGAAAATTCACACTTACTAAGTTTCAGAGCCCAGCTTTCCGCATTAAGTCTCCGCATCACCTTCGCTAGAAGTTCATTATGCCCTTGATTAACCCTTTTCGTGACTAATAAAATGTCGTCCAGGTAACAAATGACACCATCTAATCCTTGTAATGTACAGTCCATTGCCTTCTGGAACTCGGTTGGCATATCAGTTAAGCCATAAAACCCGGTTTTGAATATGTACGTCCCAGTAGCATCCCTGCACAAGATGTTGAACTTGCAATGACTACTAGTAAAAGATGACTACGGCAACTGACTGAAAGTATACTTGAAATCCAAGGATACGAACCAAACCTTGCCAGCTAGATCTTTGGTGATGATCTGAGCCACTGAGTTAATGATGTCGTGAATATTTGGTATCTGGTACTTGTTTTTCCAGATCTGAGCGTTCATCGGCTTTGCGTTAAGGGCACGTCTGATTGAGCCATCCTTTTTTGCTGTTAGCACAAGGGGCGCTATGAAAAAATCTGTCGTACATTTATCCAGTTTTTCAATATGGCCTTGTTCCATTAATATTTTTACTTCATTTGCAAATCTCTCCTGGATATGGATCGGAACTTTACGTCCTTTAACTTGACGAGGTACGAGAGGGAATTTAAAGTTAGTGTAGACTTTGTGATGTTTGGATCTGCCTAAACGATTGAAGACATGGGCGTAATTTTGAGCAAATCACGAACCCCAATTTTCTGATATTGGATCCTGAGAAATGTCCTTGAGCAGATGAGCGGGTTCAGACCTCATTGAAGTTGTTACCACACCTAGCTGTTCATACAAATCCAGACCTAGAAGATTTTGAGTCTTGTTTTCGGAAATGAGGAAATGAGCATCCTCCACTTTCCATCCATTAGAAGAAAACGGGATCCGAACCGAACCGAGAAGACGAATGGGTTGGTTGTTGTAATCAATGTACAGAGTATCAATAGGGTCTCTTGTGATATCACGAAACTCAATAGACGGGTTACGTTGTAATAAAAGGTCGCAAGTGCGTTTATTGAGGAACGAAACTGCGCTTCCCGTATCGACTGTTGAATAAAAGAAGCTATAACCTGAACGCAATTGAATGCTGAGGCTTCTAGCGGCAAAACACCATACTCTGGTTCACTTTTATACTCAGCGTCTATGAAATTACAATCTATAGTGGGACCCGGCGCTTCCTCATTCTCTTGAACTAAGTTCACTCTTCGTTTTGACGAATTACAACACTTTGCAAAGTGACCACGTTTCTTGCAGAGATTACACGTATTTTCCCGAGCTGGACAAAATTTTCTTTGATCGGGACTGAAAAGATTACCACAGAAATAGCCTGATTTGTTCACTTGGTTACCCTGCGTGTTTTGTCGATTGGTTTGATTTTGAGGATAATTACGTTTTCCTCGAGACGACTGAATTGAGAAAGTAGGTTCCTGTTTAACCTTAAAAGTATTGGAAAATTGATTGTGAGTAATTAATTTTTGGAATTGTGCGGACGTGCTAGCCCTTTTTCACTTTCCAGTGCAAGTTTGAGAGTGTTATCTAAATCTGTCTTAGTCTTGTCAAGTTGCTGCTGGACATCTACATCTCGAATTCGTCCAATCAAGAGATCCTTAAGTGTTTCCCTCTCTTGACCGTTGGGCCAATTACACAGGGCAATCTGAGCACTAAGTCGAGCGTTAAGTGAAGAAAAGGTGTCAATATCGAGCATGACTATAGTATTATAGAGCTTTATACGTTCAAAAGTATAATCCCGTTCTACTTCGAACAACGTTTCATAATTTTTGTGAAATTCTCGAAACGAAGTAGCGCTAATGTCAGTGTGAGGGAATGAGTCTGCAAAGTGCCTCATTCCTTCGTTTCCTAAAGAGAAGAACCAACGGGACTTCAAGCGAGCCTCCGCCTCGTGATGAAACCAGTTTTGGCTGATTCTGGGGCCTTTTCTCCTGCGTTCGACATTCAACTCATTTACTCTTCGAATCGCCGCTTGATGTCGGAGTACTCTGTCGCTTGATGATCTTCTCCTGTAACAAGCGCTTCTGACTTCGGAGGAGGGTCATCGATGATCTCCGCGGGCTCTACGAGAAGGTCATGAGGGTTGATGTTGTCTTTTAGACCCGCTGCTAGGAAGAATTGACTTATCCAAGATTCCCTGAGAAACGGCGGACAAACAGATGGTTTTACCCAAAAGGGAGGGATAACTAACAAGGCAGTCCTGTCTTCGTTCATGATATCTGCTGAGAAGTAACGAGTCAAAACATAGTTTTTAGTAAGATGTAAATTGATAAATTAGTTGATTAGTTAGTTGCAAGGGTTAATGTTAGATACTTAGTTCCAATTTAGTATTTTATCGGTCAGAACTTTAACCGAGGAAGTAGAGACAGAAGAATTAAATATACATCTAACAGCGATGTAAGAAAACAACAGAATGACCACGCACAGCGTGGCATTCGGTATAGGCCAAATCAGTGACCTTGATTAGCGTTAATAAGTCTAAGGCTGCAGCGTGGCTGCAAAAAGAACAAGTTGAGAGCGGAGGTACCGAAGGTCGCCTCATGACAGTCAGCTCCCTACTTCTGCCTGTTTTTTTTTGGTCCTTTGCATCAAAATATGCTATGCTTTTCTGTCATTAGTTTTCAGTCATGGCTCGATGGATCTTTTATATCAGACTTGAAGTCAGCGCTACCAAAATTCTACCGCACTATCGTAATTTATGTCCTATGGCATCTTCTTTGAAGTGTTGATCAAACCTCATAATGAAAAGTCAAACTGTTACTTCTTGGAATACGTATGTAAGGTTACAACTAAAACCCACCACATGTTGGAGCATACATCCACTTTGAATTTCACTTTAATAGTAACTGAAGCTTTCAGGTAAATTGATAAGGTTTTCAAACTTTCTTATTGAAAAAACAACTTATGCCCTCGATTTGGCTCAATTTTGCGGCTTACATCTCAAGAAATACCTCCGTGATTACATTCTGACTTTTGCTCGATTGGCGTCAAAAGTGTTTCTGACCCCTTTTTACTTTTAAAAGTCTTATTAGAAACCATGTACACTGTCCTATTCTCAGGGTTTCCTCAATAATCTCTCATGCTGATGGATTTCTAAACACCCGATGAACAGTCCTCTCAAAACAATGCCCAGCTCCTAAAACCGAGTATTGCACTGGTATCAGAGGTTTTTTCTATTTGCTCCCGAAAGAGCTTTCTGCGCGAGTCGACGCTTACTTTGAAACCAAGAAAAGCTCAGGTAACGGTCTGATCGAGTTGTTTGAATGTCAAGTTAAATTAGGGTGCAGCTCAAGTGCTGCCTGCAGGACTATCGCACGATATGAGGTCTATATCTTAGAAAAAAGTTAGACCCCTTCTGCGCCCGATTCTTTTCCGTGTTGCTCCAAGTACATTGGAACCAGATCTAAACTAGTATTTATTATTGGTTATTATTATGATATTTTATCTCTATAAAATATTAAATACTAACCAATCATACTCCATCAAACTAACAACCCACTTATTTATAAGTGTTGAAACTACTTGTAGTTTCAACACGAGAACAATTTGAATTAAACTTAGAAAACAGTTGTTCTCATTCTGGAACTAACTCGCGCAAACCGGTGTACACTAGATCTATTGAGACTAGGAGATATAAGAGTAAGATTAGGATTGGTATTAGACTAAGAAGTTGCACGAATCTATCCGGCCGAAAATATGACAGCGTGACGAGCAGACGGTGTACCTTATCTGAAATTGTTCTATGAGTTCTAACCAAAAGGATAAAACTCATCTGGTGCGACCAAAAAGTCTCGAACAGACCTTAACTAACCTTTATTTAGAAAAAATAGATTAGAATTAGACAAATACAACATTTGAAAAAACAATGTTATGTGACAAAAATTTAGTTGAATGTCTCCACGACTCAATAGATCACAGCCAATTTTCCGAACAATACGAGAACTACCAGGTATTGGAAGAAGACCTCGGACAAGAGACGACGTACGACTAAGAAGAATTCTACCAATCGATTTCATGATTGTACGACAAAAACGAGATCAAACTTTTATATTTAGAATACTTCCAGCAGTAAATTTAAATTTTCGTTTACTGACATAAAATTTTGAAGAAACATCTTCAATAACCTTTCCTGGCTTTAAACCTAATAATTATACTAACGATTGATAAAACAACTCTAGTCGTTCTCCTAAAAAATCTCGAGTATTAAAAACATCTTGAAAAATTATTTATTTAAATAAAATACAAAATTAGTTAGTATAAAGCATAATTGTTAGTTAATATAAATCATCTTTTCATCCCAGCTTCATCATCTAAAATATAACAGCAAATCGCAAAACATTAACATCATCAAAACTAAACACTTAAACTTTTCTTCATTTAAACCTTTACCTAAAAGTTATCAAGGCTTATCCTTGTTTTCACTCAAATTAATTTCATTTAAAATAACAGATCATCAAGGCTTCCCTTGGATCTTTAAAATATATTCACTCAAATTAAAATAAATAATTTTATCTAAACATTCTGATCATCAAGGCTTCCCTTGGATCTTTAAATCAAATTAAACTTAATCTAAATTTCTGATCATCAAGGCTTATCCTTGGATCAAATAGAACAATTTTGTTCTCCCCTTCCCAAGTTAATTTAGTGTATAACAACCTCAAACGTCGATTTACTACCCAAACCTTTTGAAAGACCCAGAATTAACAGAAATTTTTCAAGAACTAACCATTCTAATTAGGATAAACAGTGAAGAACTTCGTTTACTCATCATTCAATTGATCCCCCTCTTAACTGACCCAGGATAGTATTTAAACTTAGTCAGTCATAAAATAGTATCTAACGAACGACTTGCGTTCTAATTATACCTGAACCTTGTGGATCGATTTACTATTCTCCAACCCTTGATCACAAATCACAACCCCTAAGTAAGATTAGGTAGGTCTATCTTAGCTTAGAATTAGTCACGAGAAAGTAAAAATCATTCTCAGGAATTTATATACGCTTTTATGTCCATCCCAACAAAACAACCTAAGTTAAGTTAACCACAAAAAATCGTAAGAACTAACAGTTTAAGACACTAGAAATCAATAACCAAATATTGCATCCATCATCCTAAACCTTATGTCAAGAGACAATTTGGGAAACAAACAAACAATCATAAAACAGAATTGTTTAATTAACGACAAAAAATATGACCAGAACACACAGACTAAAAATAGGATACACAAGAACAAGAAGACAAACACAAAGAAAGAAAATTATTAACAAACAAAAACAAATTATTAGGAAACGATTTTCAAAATTTCAAACGCAAGTACCAAAAAACTGAATTTAAAAATTGACACAAATTAAAAAACAGACACTCCGACAATGGTTGTCCGTAAATTTAAGACACCATTTTGAGCACAAAAAAAAAGTTTAAGACACAAATTGCACGAAAAACCCTCGAAAAACAGGCCAAAAATGGCACAACTTTTAATGGTCTTTGTAGGTCAAATTTTTCAACTTTTTCAAAAAAATCGTGAAATCTTATTTTGTGAGACCTAAGACCTAGCCAATAAGACCCAGATTAGTAAATAAAAGCAGCCCCAGAACATCAATATGAGAAAAATTCGCGCCCCAACCCGAATCTTTGAAATCCACCAAAAAACAAGGAATTTGGGCATACTTTTCCAATTTTTTCAAAACTAGGGTCAAAAAATCAAAACTTTAAGAACGTTGAGCCCTAGAGATGACTATTGACTATGAGTAGGATAAAAAGTTAGATGAATACATTTTAAATTGCGCTAGGGAGAAATTTTTTAAGATTTCAAAATATTGAAAAAAAAGAAACCGCAAAGTGAAAAAAAAATTGTATACTAACAGAGTTTGAGCGTAGCAGTACCTTGCTCCCCGTTAAACACGCACTGCAACCTCCACCGAACATATGGACAACTATTTATTTTTATGCTAGGGTTGCTTAACATGCCAATTAAACAAAAATACACAAGTTTATTGTCAACCCACTAAAGAATCAATATGTTTTAATCTACCACTACATACCCACGATGCTGCACACTTTCAGCATCCACAAATTTTAAAATTAGCTTCTGATACACACACTGAATGGGTTTTAAATCCAGCCAAAAATCACAACGAAATTTACCAGAAAGTAACAAAAAAATTATAGCAAAGACAAAAAATTAATTCCCAAATAAATTCCCGATTTTACCCAGCTACAAATTTAAAAATTGGAATATTTTAATTCCAAATTTTACAGCACAAAAAAAAGAATTTCTAAACAATTACAACCACTCCAAAAAGGACCGTATCAAATAATTGAAAAATCCACTGATGTAACATATAAATTTACAGACTTAAACAAATTAGAAATCGTTCAACATCGAAACAACCTTTTACCTTATTACCCGAAAGAGTACGCTCTTCGAGAACTTACTCATTTATACTCTTTTACAGGACTTAAAGTTATTCAAAATAGCTCAGCACAACATCAAAATCAAAGCACTGATATGTACCCCATTCAAAAACAATTAGATAAAAAGGACAAAGAACTTCCCAAACAAATATCAAAAAAAATTTAGACAACAAAAAAATCACTCAAACAGAAAAAAAATCGAAAATTAGAAGAACAAATTATAGCCCAAGATCAAAAACCAAAACTCCACATAGACAATCATCGCGACTTCGTAATCAGCCACGAAAAGATTACAAAACAGTCATCCAGCAATCTAAAATATTAAAGAAAGTTGAATTTCAAAAACCACTTTAAATTAATTAACATTTTCACCTCTTGAAGATATTTTCATGGACTGAACTATTTCTCATAATTTATGCGGGAAAGCACTTGAACTTCAGCCAATAAGAACCTTTGCGATTCATCACCTTATTTTTGACACGACTTCTATAGCCGACAAACAATCACCTTCAAGTGTATCTCTACTTATAACTTTAAGACCTCCAGGTCAAAAATAAGCAACCTGCTCAATTTTGACGACTGAAATAAACAAAATCTCAATATTTCGACCATCGGTTATTAACTAGAACGAAAATCAACAATATTGTCCCAGCCTAGACCTCGAAATACCCTCATGCAAATATTCAATTAGCCTTAAGAACAAAATCGACATGATCATTTAGCCTAAATTACAAATAACTCTCAAATACCCCCGATCATCCGATGAATAAAATCAAAATTAGGAAGTCCCTTAATAGCCATCCAAACTTCCCCTCACCAATAACTGTTTAAACCCAACCTACTTGTCAAAAAACCAAAGAATAACCCGACCACACTCGAATTGCTTTGGCCACTTCTCCAAACTAAATACATCATTCGCTTACTAGCTAAAGTAAAAACATCATCAGAAATAATCTACGACAATTTTACCCATATATTTTTCCCCGACGAATAAGGTAAGTACGAATTAAATAAATTATTCTAATAAATTCGAAACAAAACTAACCATTCTTGATAAATGTTTTCTCTTTTTCTTTAGTCTTCACAGGCACGACCATCAATCATCTACAAAAAAGAAAAGCGAAACGAAAAACAGCAAACTTTTTTCTAGAATCCTTCATAAGTTTAGATTAACCAATTACAATAAATGAAGCAGTAAAATTTACCCCAGAAACAGCAAAAAAATGATATATGAAATCTTTTCCCATATGCAGTAAGTATTCTTAAAATGAAAATAAATTGATAATTTCAACCCCCCAAATAAACTCGTAAAATTAATAATTTTAAAGTAGTAAATTATTAAAACTTGCTTATAAAATTAAAGCAGTACTAACCTTTTCAAAGACGCTTCTTTGTAGTTTTAAATATTCACTCGCCCACAATCATATCCACAATCGCACAGCTCGCCCACGAAGAATTGTTTAAAATATTGCACTTAACTTTTAACTTTCAATGATAACAACTCTAACCAGTTTCAACACATTTTAAACTTTCCTTTGACCCGGTTGGAAAGGAATTATTTAATAATCCAAACTAACCAACGCAAGCTTACTAAACACCACAAACCACAACCTAACAGCATGACTAAGAAAAGAAAACACACAGTACCCAAACCGGATTAAAACAAGTTTAGAACTGGATAAAATATTCTCTTAAAAATAACCGAACTAAACAAGAACGCTTTTGCGATAAAACATTAATACAAGAACATAACTAAAAACAAAATTAACAAAGATTTGTATATGTAAATAATACAATGTAGTATATAGATTACATACAGCCCAAAGACGAGCAGCAAGGAATTTGAGACAAACTGATCACACTCCAACTACGAAATGGCAAAAAAAAACCGATATGCTGCCTACAATCACTACACTCAACGGATTTAAAGTACGACTTGGCATCGCAGCAAAGGAAACCCATTGCAACAAAACAATGGCCATCTCGATGTTCAAGTATACGTACAGATCCAACTCACCAGGCACTGCATCCAAAGTCGAACTACACGACACTCTCGAATGTGATTAGACCATTCCTATTCTCTAAAGTCAACCAGATCTACACTCGTCACAACCGATCAGAAATCATAATACGATCTCCCGAAACTATCGTGATAACATCTCTTCTTCCAAACCAGAAAAAACAATATGCTCGCAACCTCTAAAGAAAAATAGCATCTTTCATCCTACACTACAATACAACATTGAAAAACTAAAACTCTCTAAACCCCGGATGGATGGAACCAGATCTAAACTAGTATTTATCATTGGTTCTTATTATGATATTTTATCTCTAGAAAATGATAATTACTAACCAATCATACTCCATCAAACTAACAACCTACTTATTTGTAAGTGTTGAAACTACTTGTGATTTCAACACCAGAATAATTTGAATTAAACTTAGAATAAAGTTGTTCTCATTCTGGAACTAACTCGCGCAAACCGGTGTACACTAAATCTATTGAGACTAGGAGATAAAAGAGTAAGATTAAGATTGGTATTAGACTAAGAAGTTGCACGAATCTATCCGGCCGAAAATATGATAGCGTGACGAGCAGACGGTGTACCTTATCTGAAATTACTTTATGAGTTATAACCAAAAGGATAATTGTTTAAAACCCATATTTGTTTTGTTTCAGGGGCGGATTGGGGAGCGGATGCCCCCTCTCTCAGGGATTCGACTCCCTGCCGACCCAAAGGGTCACCCTTCGGTACTTTTTAAGAAATCCATTTTGGCCGACCGAACCTAAATTTTTTTAATAGCGCCTTTGGCGCTTATATATACTAACTTTGAGGGGAAGCGCTCGCCAAAAAAAACGCGATTTTGTCGTCAAAATTTTCCAAAAAGTGCATAAAAACGACTTTTTTGATCTTTTTTTTCAAAAGTTTGCATGTGGCGCAGAAAATTTGGCCAAAACAGCGTCTTTTTAGTGCTTTAGGAGAGCTCGGAAAATCAATTTTGCCAAAACAGCGTCTTTTTAGTGCTTTAGGACAATTCGGAAAATCAATTTTCGAAAAAAAGGTCGTCAAATTTTTCGAAAATTTTCTAAAAATCCGCCCCCCCCCTCCCTCGAGAAAATCCTAGATCCGCCCCTGGCTCCCGGTACTGTTTTTCCAATTTCGTTGAAAACTTCTCTAGTTATAATTATTTTCTGAAATTTTTAAATGCTTATACTTTTTTCTAGCCGCTAAGCTAGGCGCAGACGGTGCAGTCTCCTTTTCATTCCGAGCATCTTTCAAGATAGCTCCGACCATCAGGTGAATCAGACGGATTTGGAGGAGGGGGCAGTTTTGATAATAATCAAATTTGCAGAATAAAAAAGTATCTTTGAGTTATTGCATTGACGCATATGGAACATCTTAATGAAAAATGCTTTGATTGTCTGATTTGGTTTCATTTTTCGTTTACGTCTCTGATCCGTTTTGTTTAGCATAGTTATTTTGCGTTTTAGAAAAATCAAATCTTTTTGTCAAACAAAATTACGTTTTTGTCATTGCATTTTTGTCGTGCTATTTTTCATAGATATTGTTTCGTGCTGCTATAATATAAAAAGATTGTTTTTGTTCATTAAGAGTATAGCTTTATGACAATTGACTACACTAGAATCACCTGCAGTGACAAAAAAAAGGATGAATAATGATAAAATAAAATTGAATTATATACATATCTTAGATAGTTTCAATATTTTTCAGTTTAAACAGCAAAATTTTGACAAAATTATTTAAAAATAGATTCTAACAAACATTTTGTGGTTTTTTATAACCTTTATCTTATAATAAAACAGTAAATAACTTTCTGCAGGTTGAAGTGGATGTCCTACCGACTATTCGCACTGAAATTCCATGGATAAAAAATCGATTTACTGTTAAGTTTTATTGTCAGTGTCTAACAAAGTGAAAAATAATTGATTATTGCTTGGTGATATTGCTTTTATTCAATAAAGCATCACAATCTATTGCAAATCAATTATAATCAATTAATTTTTACTCTTATAGATAAAGAAAATGAAACTACATAATAATATTTTTCCCCAGTTTATTGGGATGCGAAATTCAACGCAAATTAAGTGTTTTCTACGTTTTAAACTATGTTTTAAGTTGGTTAATTCTCGGGGTTAATTTTTTCTGTGCAACATTGGTTTTTGTAAGTGTTTTTATGTTACGCAATTTTTTTGAATTTTGCCTCTTTGCGCCCCTCCGCAACTGAACCACCTCCCTCTACCGGGTTGGTTCAGTTTTGGGGGACAAAAGGCCAACCGTTGGGGTGAGAAGGGTTGTAAGGGGGCAAAGGTTAAAACATTAGGGGGAGGGGAGAAGTTAACGGATTTGTTTTGCAATTTGAGAAAAATAGAATTAGAAATTAGGTAGGCCATACCCTCGCTTTGCAAAGATTCCGCATAACTTTTTTGATTAACGCAGAAATTCTTGCAGCAATTTGAACAAATTATAATTGGTTTTGAATTGAAAAACATAATTCGTTTCGAATTCTAAACATGATCTCAGTATGAGCAATTTCTCTGAATGGATTTTTGATTTTTGTTATGTCTGTTGATATAAATTATTGGCCAAATTTAGAGTTTCATGGGCAATAATTTTAATGGTTTATATAGGCTAAAAATTTTTTACATTATAATCAATTCTGATGACCCATTCAACATGAGAACGGGTTTTAAGGGGATTTTAATCTATTTTTTTAAAATCCATTAGAGTCCATTATAGTTTTTTAAAACCCATATTTGTTTTGTTTAAGGGGCGGATTTAGAGGGGGGCGGGGGGAACGGATGCTCCCCTCTCAGGGATTCGACCCCCTGCCGACCCTAAGGAATCCAGTTTTGGGCGCGACCTACCATAAAATTTTTATAAGGGCGCCTTCGGCGCCAATATATACTAATTTTGAGCGGGGAGCGCGCGCCGAAAAAACGCAATTTTTTTCGGTCAAAATTTTCCCCAAAAAGTGCCTAAAAACGCCTTTTTTGGCCTGTTTTAAAAATGTTGCCTGCGGCGCAGAAAATTTGGCCAAAATAAAAACAGTGCTTTGGAAGAGCTGGAAAAATCAATTTGGCTGACCTAAAAAAAAGGAAAAAGAAGGTCGACAAAATTTTCGAAATTTTTTTTGAAATTCCGCCCCCCCCCCCCCCCCTCGAGAAAATCCTAGATGCGCCCCTGTTTTGTTTTATTAATAAACGATCATTTTTATTCAAAAAATCATGCAAATCAATTTGTTTTGATGTGATATGTTTACTCTAATTTTTGCAGCGCTCTGCAAAACTGGAACCCGAACAAACATGTTCATATCCCCCGTCCTTTGAAATCCGCCCCTACTTTTACACCGCCACGGCCCCTTTCACGCCACATGACCTTTTGTTAGAAGAAAACTTTACGCAAAAACTTTAAAAGCATTGAGCCGGCCCCACTCCCCCACGTTTCCCCTCCCTCACTCCCAGTTTACTAACCCACTCCCTTATTTTACCCCAACCCCAACCCCCTTAGACCCCACAAACGCCAATTACTCGCACCACCTTTATCCCCATCCCCTTCAGTTACCTGCAACAAACCCCTCACCGTAAATGTGGGAGAGGCGGTCTTAACCAGGGGGGTGGCTAAGGGGTTGGGGCTACACATATGCGGGGGATAAGGAGGGAAAGAGGGACGGGAAAGATAAATCTGGATAAAATGGCTCTATAATATAACGGCCAGCAGAAATAGCGAAAATGTTAAAATAATTAAAAATCGAAAAATTGGAAATCACTTAACCATTTTGTTAGCTAGAGTAAAGCTCACCTTTGCCTTTTTTCAAAAAATAAGTATAAAAATTTTATAAAAAAAAACTATTATAATCCATTATAATCGATGACAACCGATTAAAATGAATTTTTGTTGACTTGAAAAAAATTTTAATTAATTTTGAATGAATTATACTCGATTGTTTTAGATTTTTATGGATACAAAATGTAAATCCAATATAATCCATGTTTTAAGCATAAAACTTCAGTGCGGGTTAGCTTGGAAGTTTTATAAATAGATTTTTAAAAAAACATCAAAAAGGGCTAGTTAAAACTTCGAGTTTTGTCTCGAGAAAAAAAAACCATCCCAAGTACAATTGTTCTGTCACTTTCTACAATATTTGTAACAATGTGAAACTATTGCTGAGAAACTGGCAACGCTTTTTTTTACTATCCATTTTTGCCATTGCAGTGTCAAAAAGTGATCCAGCTGGTAATTAAAACTAAACAGTTGGCGAAAACCATAAATTAGATATTCCCAATTTTGGTTTCATAATTTTTTCATTGTCAAACTTTGCCTTCAAAACGGCGGAAAAGTTTCACGATGAACTTCGGAAGCCGATTCAGAAACCGATTTTATTCAATTTCGATTGGTTTCAACTTTATATTAATATTAATTGTGTTTATCGGTGCTGGTTATTATACCAAATTGAAGACTTCACAGGGCGAAACATGGAGGTCGGACACAGCTGCAGCTAATTTTCAAAAACAGCTTCAGTTAAAACAATGGGACTACTTTGAAATAAATGACACTTTTGTAAATGAGAACTGTCAATTGGAGTACAAGATCTTAGAGTATTTGGACATGAGTAAGAAGACACCTCAGATTTGTGCCGCCACAGAAGCCGAAGACGGGGCAAGTGTGTTTTGTACGACTTATTCGCCACATTTAAGACCAACTTAACATCTCTTGTGCGCCGTATGGTATCCCGCATTTTTGTTTCAGATCTTAGATCAAGTGAACAGTTTTCCCCTAAATCAATTGAGGGAGGAGGATAGTTCACTTGGTTGAAAGCGTTCATTTTGTGCCAATTAGTCATCAGCATTTTCCAGGTTGTCTTTTTTTTCAAACTCACCTTTTATTTTGAAATGGTGATCGTTAAACTGGTTAATCATGGCAAAAATTGCTCTTATTAGCCGATATATTCAAGATGAGCCTTACCAAAAAAGAAAAGATGTTCACATTTTTTCTGATTACTTTTTGGGTGTAAACTTTATTGCGTCACAAAGCATTCATAGGATTACTGATCAATGTGGGGTCGGACTAACTTTTGATCAGTGTCGTTCTTTTTCGGTGGATGAGTTCCCTCCTTTAAGCAATTCCCACGCTGTTACTATTTTACTGTTTCAACCGCCAAAGTTATAGGCGAAGCTTTGCCGAACAGGAGTACAATTTCAAAAACTGATTTTATTTGATTTTGAAACCAAGTAAAAATGCTTTTGACATTCTTATTATGAAATTTATGGGCAGAAAACGGCAAAAAGTAGAAAAAAAATCAGCTTGAGGGTAAATTAGGTAAAATACTTCTTTTTGACCGGTTTACCAGTTTAGTTTTAGTATCTTGCATTTTCTTGTAATATCAATCTAGTTTTGTATAACTAGATTCAGTTTTCTTGTAATACAAAACTTCCAATTTCAGTTTTCATTATTTAGAGATTTAGGAGGGGGGGGGGGGGGGGGAGGTAGGTAGGGAGGGTATAACCGAAAAGACACCATGCGGGTAAGTGTTCGCACGTTTTAAAGTTCGTCACAGAGTCGTTCGTTACTAAATTTTGATTTTTTTCTTCGTGTCTTCAATAGTTAGTCATTTTTGTAACTTTTTTGTTACGTTTTCAATTAACATAATTAGGTTCTTAGTTTTTTTCTGACTTTTACTTATCCTCCCATTCTCCAAATAACACCATCCCTCCACCTGTGTGTAGTTGAAGCAAATACGAGATTTTTTAGCCCCTTTTTAGCCCCCTCCCCCCAGTTCCGTATACAGCACATTTCGTTGTATTCCTGGATGGCTGGGAGGAATGGGTTCAACAACTTTGAGGGGGGGGGGGTGCTGCACATTGGGGAAATAGAGATTAAAGTCGTGGATTTGAGGGGAATAAGGGGAGGGCACCAAAGGAATGGGGGCGGCATTACCGTCGGGGGGAAAGGGTTAAGTCGGGAGTGTAAGGTTACTTTGGGCGGAGGAAGTGAGGATCGGAGCAAGGTTATTGCACTATCGTTCAGCTTTGTATATTATTATTACAATAGCAATCAGCTTAGTGTAATATAACGAATCTTCTTTTTTTCTAATCTAACTCGCGAATTAAAAGTGTCCTCTTATTTGGAAATATCGAAATATTAGAAATTATTTGGAGTGGTTAAGATATAGGTGGAAGGTTCGAATCTCAAGCGTGGATTTTACTAATTCGAGGCTCATTTCTAATTTTGTAAATCTTACTAATTCGAGGCTTATGTCTAACCGTTGTGAATCATACCATTCTATTCTTAGTCATTTAATTAATCCGTAAATTACTCTAACTGGTTAGTTTAGCTTTGAACTTGATATGCTCATTCTATCCGGCGGTGCTCTCTCACTTTTTAATGTTTTAACTTTGAGATTAATTCACTTTTTAAGCACGTTTTATCTGTATATAAGTAGAATTAGCTGTAACAAAGAATTATTTTATCATGGCGCAGTCAAACAGTAACGAATCAAGAATCAAACGTGAGAGGTATACCTTCACTTTGGCAAAATCACACGGTGGTTCCACCAATTCCCTGGGAGGAATGGAGCGACTTATTTCAACTAGCAATAATCGCAAAAAAAAATCGATATCGAAAATCTCCTAAATCCAACGGAACGATATCATCCACTTCCACCAGCACTAGAAAATCCACCGAAAAACGAAGCCGATTCTCAAAAAACATCTCGTTTAGAAAGGAAAATCCGTGAACGAAAGAGGTACGATGATGAAGAAATGGCTTCAATAAAGTCAGAAACTAAGAAATTCAACGGCATGAGACTAAAATAGGTAGACAAGAAACTCAGGTCCATACTCTATTTTGCCCTTGGAAACGAAAGAAAGAAAATATTTGGCCAAAAGTGTTTTTATCAATAATATGAAGAACTCAGACATGCAACGTAAACTCCTCACGGAAACTTTACCTCCCCTAGAAGCATTAAATGTGGCCTTGATCGACAAAAAGGGAATAACGAACCACATGAAAATGACGAGTACTTTTAAATTCAACGGATATTCCTCCAAAAAATCTTTTAATCATTTTAATGTAGAAACAGAACCTACCCTAAACATTGAAAGGAACAACACTTGCATGAAATGCGGCCGAACTTTCTCCAAAGGACATCTGACAGTATGCCCCGCAAAAGATACAACTTGTACATCTTGTAAATATCGAGGACATTTTACCAGACTTTGTAAATCAGGCCGAAAAATGTGAATATTGTGGATAGCCAAAATGTACATAATACAGAGTGTAATTATCCTTCGGAACAACCGCATGTAAATAACGACCGTGTAGATAGAGAATGTTGTGGAGTAATCAACGCATGGTCGGAGTCCGGACAGAGTGATAACGATAATTACTCTGTATTAAATGTGACAACTATCTGCGGCAACCAAAGAAAAGAATTGAAGAAATTACTAAACATCGGCCTATGAAAAGAAAATCAAGTGATTCTTAATATCCAACTGGATTCAGCTAGCCCTGTGAGTTTCCTTAAGCAAAACGTCTCACACGAATTGAAGTTACGAGACCCCTATGTGAAGATTTATCCACTGGATCAGGCCACTAAAGAAATCTACTGTGGATTTACTGATAATGCAATCAATATCACTGGAAAGGTAATCTTACCTTTTTTCTCAAGTGGATGGTCGCACAGGGAATGCCATTTCTTCTTAACAAAAGGACACGAAAAAAACATCCTGGGAAATGACAATTTGCCAAAAGTGGGAATAGAAGTATTCCAAAAACATTTTCCACTCTACACCAACAAGAATACTTGTAAATCTATCAATTTAATTTTATCAATTGACAAAAAGAATAAACTAGACATGATATCCAAGACTTTCAAACAGTTATTCCTTCGGATCGGAAAAATAAAAAACCAAACAAAAATAACGCACTTCCATGAACCGCTAAAAACCAATTCAACTAAAAGGCAGACGCGTTCCATTACACTTACTGGACTCAGTAAAAACAGAATTAAACAGACTCAAATCCGATGGGCATATTAAAAAATTAGTAAGCTGTGACGAGGACACATTTATTAGTCCGATAGTTATCACTTGTAAAAAGGACAAATCGATAAAGTTAGCCTTGGATTCAAAACTCATTAATAAACAAATTTATAAAACAAATACCAGTTGCCCAATATTCAAGAAATAGTCGGCATTTTAGCATCACAAAGTTCAAACGTTTCCGACGGAGAAGTGTGGTTTACCAGCTTAGATTTAAAAAATGCACACAGTCAACTTTCTCTGGACAATTTTACTAGCAGCCAATGCAATTTTAGCCTGGTAGGTGGAGATATAACCGGCTTAAATTAGTTCTTAACTGGTTTTTATGGACTCGGCGATAATTCAAATGAATTTCAAAGAGTCTTGGACTCAACACTTGGAAGAATTCCTTTTACTAATTGTCACCTCGATAACATTTTAGTCGCTTCCAAAGGAAGTTTTAACGACCACAAGAAAAGTGTTTACAAAATTTTATATACTCTAGATAGTTACAACTTTGCAGTTAAATGGGCAAAATGCAAATTCTTCCATAAAGAAATTGAATGGCTTGGTTTTAAAATATCGAAATCAGGAATTGCTCCCTTAATTCACAAAACTAAAGCGATCAAAGATATCCCAAAATTTAAAAGAATTAGGATCGTTCTTCGGATCAACTAACCAATACATCAAATTTGTACCGAAATAAACATCCCTTGGAAGTCCTTTAAGACCTCTTTTAAACCAGAAGTCAACTTTCCTATGGAACGAAGACCATACAAAAGCGTCCGAGAAAATAAAACTAGAAATAGTTAATCTTACAGAAAACACACATTTCGATGTTAACCGCTCTACGAGAGTAAAAACAGACGCTTCACTTGGGAACAACTCCACGGGAATGACTGGAAAATAGTATCGTTTGCTTCACGATTTTTAAACCCACACGAATCTAAATACTCAACGAACGAATTGGAATTACTAGAAGTTGTATGGGCGGTAGAACATTATAAAAATTATCTTTACGAATCCGAATTTGAAATTATTACCGACCGTAAAGCCCTCTTTTCGGCTTTATCACCAAATCACGGAAACAAAACTTATCACAGTCGCTTAACAAGATGAGTAGATCGTCTTTTACCGTTTAATTTTACTATAAAACACTTAGCAGGAGAAGACATGGTTTTACCGACCTATTTTCAAGATCGCATTTGGGAAAAGCAATTTCCTCATCCCATTATGACAAAGAGTTTGTAGTCGCAACTACTAAAAGTTATATAAAGCGCTTATTCCGCTGGATAACGATAATTCATTATGCAACTCCATTGGTGCAAAATCGGAAAATTCCAATTACATATTATTACGTAATCACGCGCTAATCACAGCTCTTAAATTCATGAATTCATCTACTGCAATTTGTAATCAAAATCACTATAGAACTGAACTCTGCAATTCTAAATGCTTTCCTTCGGATTTTTCAAACATTGACTCAACAAAAATTTCTTTATCAAATTCAGCTTTTATTTATTTCCTAATTCTTAATTGTAGTTTAATTATTAATCATAAGGATCTTAAAATTGTAAATAGCGTAGATATGTTGAATAATCAAATTGTAATTACCCCTTCTACTTCGGCATACAGGTCACAACCGATTATCAAATTTCTTCCTAACATAAAAAACTAGTGACCAAATATCGAGAAAAAATAAAATTGTCTGAAAATCCCTTGGACTTCAACTCGTTATTTAATGCAAAGTTGGTCGCCCTATTAACAGAGGACGATGAAATGTTAAGTCCAATCGTTAGAGCCCTCCAAAACAAAGTAGAAATGATTAATGCAATTTCACATTACTTGCATCAATTCTCTAAAGACCTTCATGAATCCGACGGATTACTGTATATGGATGGAAGATTGGTTATCCCATTAACCCTTCGAAATGCTGCACTGAAGACCTTACACGAGTCCCACCCCGGCCAATTCGGTATGAATTACCTAGCGCAATATATATCGTGGCCTCATATAAACCGTCAGATTTTTTTCCATGGGATTAACTGTTCGCAATGCACTCAAACTGGTAAGAATAGAATAAGTGTTATACCTACTACTTAAACTAGCGAACTTTCACCATTATCCGAACTTAGTGCGGAACTTGATCTTAATTTTGCAGGCCTATTAGACAACTCCTGGGGAATGAATAAATACATCCTATTATGTATAGACAGATACTCAAAATTTCCTTCTGCTAAAATTACATCTTCAATGTCATCAAGCACTATAATCGAATTCCTTCAAGATTATTTTGACCTCCATGGGATTCCTAATTCTATTCGTGTCGACCACGAGTCTTGCATTGCTAGTCAGGATTTGAAATTGTTTTGTAATTCTTTTAATATCAAATTAATATTTGTACAGCTGGGGATCATCGTTCTAACGGCCTTGTAGAAAAACTTGTACATACTGTAAAAATAAATTATTAGCAATGTCACTAGATCAACAAAATCTACTTTACAACTCGGTATCTCAAAAATTATCTGGAATTTACGCTCTCTTTTCAGTCAAAAATAAAATGTTCACCTTTCGAAATACATTTTAAAAGAAAACCGAATACGACCTGGAAACAATTGGCATCTAGTAAAATATCCGGGGGTTTTTTAGACAAAAGGAAGTCAATCCTAAGCGAAGAAAGAGCTTTCGACTGGAATGCCGTTGACTGGATTTAAGACGGCTACAAGGATAGTTTAGTTCCAAAGAACAACCAGTCGCCAGTGGAGAAGGGATACGATTCGGATTACCCTTCAGCCTCGGAACCTTCTTCTTCCCAATTACCTCTACATAGTCCTTTTAAAGGTAAAATTCTACGAAAGACCAAAGGAAGCATAAACGGGCACCCCTTCTATAATCAATTTGGCCAGAAAATTACAAGTGTATCAAAATCTACGGTAGAACTAACTGACGGAAAAATCATTAGAAAATCGGACATCGCTATCCCAAAGTCTAAATCATCTACAATCCGTTCTTTTAGAGGAAATATTTCTTTTCCTTCACTTACTAAACCTGATTTTCAAGTAGGTTCAAGAAGGACTTCTAAGCCAAAGCCTCAGCAGACGCGGAAAATAGGTCCTAAAACAAGACGACAGATAGAACTGGCTACTCCTTACAACACGAGGACTAGAGAGACCAAAAAAAGCGAAATCCTACAAGTTCAGACAAACCCTAAATAAAGCCCCGACTTCTAACACCGGTTATTTAGCAGGTGATGAATCCATGTTCATTCCGTCTGATACATCCGACATTAGCGATTGGGAGTGTATCGCGGGCGGTTTTCCCTGCAGGGACCTGATTAGAGAACGCCTCATTTTGGATAACCACATTTTTCATGAACCGTCTACCTCATCTTTAGACCCTCAAACACCAAAAACTAACATAAAACCTGAGACTTTAGATGAACAGCCTCAAACGGTGGATCCTTTGGAATGCCCACTCAGCATAGTACCAGCAGGACATAATACAACTATGCCTCAATCAGCTAAACCCCCCTTACAGTGACGACATAAGCTTAAACGTTCCGACGGATAAAAGAAAGAAAATGGAGCGAGACAATTCAGTAGACTTTCCGATTTTTCGAAATCGCAGATTCCTCAGACGACAATGCTACCGCTAAGGATATCCATCCAAAGGAGACCACTACTACCGGTAAAGATTTATCTTACGATGCTCGAGTCGAAATGTTGGACCTCCCCAACTCAATGGTAACAGGTTGTACATAGATATTATAGACGAGAACGACATTCAACCTGGCTCCTCGAAAAACCCTATACCATTTGACAAAAATGACCGTTCTGGCTCCTCTCCACCAAACAGTACAAAAAATCCTTCGGACAGACAGACCCATATCTTCGACATTTTATCGGAGGAAAGTACACCTGGCTCGGCGATCTCATCATCTTCAGATCCAATTTCTCTGATTTCGACTGACGAATCCCTAAGAGACGCGGTGAACAGTTTCGACAATTTTATAGATTTGGACAGCGAAATCTTTAATGCGGAATTAGAGAAATTCATGGAAGGTGACAGATAAACTAAAACTCAAACTCTTGTGATAGCTTTTCACTTAGTCTCCAAGTGCTTCCTTACAGTGCAGTTAGGAATTAACGTTCCCTATTTTTAGTTAGTCTAGTCTTGACCATAATCCACCGGAGCCGTAAATTATACTGTTCTTACCAATCAGTCACTCCTTTGTAGTATTGAAATTTCTACTGTTGTATTGGGCGTTATTAAATTTTTCATTTGTCGGTACACTCCTTTAGGGGGAGAAAAGGGTCAGTTATCATGCTATTAATTTATTGTTATTTTTAAAGCAGTTTAATGTTTTTTCCCACTAAGAAGAATGTTGTGAATTCTATTCTTAGTCTTTAATTAATCCGTAAATTACTTTAACTGGTTAGTTTTGCTTTGACCTTGATATGCTCATTCTCTCCGGCGGAGAGAATGCTCTCTCACTTTTTAATGTTTTAACTTTGAGATTAATTCACTTTTTAAACACGTTTTATCTGTATACAAGTAGAACTAGCTGTAACAAAGAAACATTTTATCACTAGCTTTTTAAATCTTACCAATTCGAGGCTTATGCCTAACTTTTCTTGTAGCACTTTATAGAGCTGCTTTCTGTCGTGTTCTCGCTACTGTTTGCGAAGCAAAGCTTCGCCTCTGTGTTTAACATTGCTTTTTTTTCAAATTTTGAGTGGTCTTAGAATTCAAATATGCTGTATCATCAAAACGTTTTGCAACAATTTGTAATCTTTCTGCATTAACCGAAATCAAATTGCAGTACGGTGAGAAACCAAAATAAATGTTAAAAATAATTTTTATGAGGGTAATTTTTTTTGTTTTAAGATAACCATGGACTTTTTCTGATTGATATCGTTGTCTGAGAAAAAAATGGGAATGGATTATATAGAAAGCTTCTTTGACAACAAAAATCTTTTTTAATCATTTTTTCCACTTTTATAGAGCTGCAGGAGGTTTTTTTCCAGCAAAATAGGTTAACATTTAATTCTATATTTCTTTTTTTTCTAATATTCCGAAGGAAAATTAAAAAATCAAGTTAATATCTTCCACTTCATCATTTAATTCAGATTAAATTTGCTAAGCTCTGCATTTAAAATGCTCGATTCTGATTGGCTGCAAAATCTCACCTGGAACCAAGTTAACATCAACCCAGATAATGTGATAATTTCGTTGTTAATAAATTCAGTGCCATTGTCTTTGACTACGATTTTAGCTATCCAGTGTTCGTAGAGTGTTGTTTATGCATAGTAAGCATTACAATGGGGTACTGGGTTGAGTGCTACATAGTGTGTAAATGCATCAGCAATGACCATTATTAATGAGTTTCTTTCTGAGGATGGTGAAATTGGTCATTTTGTGTCAAATGAGATTCTATGATTGAAATATAGATTTTGTCCTTTAAAGTCTTTTTTTTCTGCAATTTGTTTTTGATTTGGGTAGGGTTTATTTGTTTGACATAGTATACAATCGTTGCATAATACTTTAATCCAAATTGGTGCATTTGGGAATTAAAAATGCTGGTTAAATTTGGAGTATTTCTTTTCTGATCCTGAATGTCCTTTAGTGTGTAGGGTATGTGAATTTTTGAATGCGATTAACATCATCATTAAAGGTAGCCAAGGTACTTTAAAATCAGGTGTTTGATATTCTAAAATATCTGTGTTTTCATTTATAGTGGAATTATTGAAATTTCTGAAGTATCTAAGGATTGTTTTGTTTTCTAAAATTGTGGTATCAGCTTTGGTTGGTTTAGTTTTATATTTGTGCCCTGATTTTAGTTGTCTGATGACTGAGTCAAGGTTTTGATATTTCTGTAATAATTCTAGTGTAATTTTTTCTGTTGCTGGTAGAAAAATGTTTTCTACTTCTATTTTTATAGGGGTATTGTGTCAAGTGGGTCATGTAGGCTAAAAAATTGGTTTATCGGGTATTTTGAGTCATTTGGTAGCGGTCCTGATAAATGTATTGTATCAGTTAGAATTTCCTTTTCTATTAAAGGGAATGGGTCCTTTTTGTGTGGTTGTTGTTTAATTCGTTTTTGTTGAGTATTATTTTTGATCCAATGTGAAAATGGAATCGGCCTAAATGTAGATGTGCCTAGTAAATCAACTTCGTAGTGGTTGTTTTGACAATCTAAATATAATGGGAATTGTTGTAGAATGATTATTTGTGATTGATCTATGTCAGTTTTTTTTCTGCATATTTACTTTCCAATCGTGGTGAAGTTTCATCTTTAGCAAGATGAAATTTTATATTTTGTGGTATTTCAACTCTTGTTTTTCTTGTAAGTAGTTCAGTTGGTGTAATTCTACTAAGAGTATCGGGTAGTGCAAGGTTTTTTCCTGCTGTCCATACTATGTGTAGGTTTGGAAATTTCAGTAGAATTAATTGAAATCTGTAAACTCTATGGTTTGGATTTGATTTTTGTGTAAAAAGAAATGTAATAGGTTTGTGATCCGTAAACAAAAGTGTTGGATGTTTTGATATTCTGTAAGAGTATCTATGATAGCTGTGCATTCTCTCATAAAAGTAGAGAGTCTTAATTCAATTTGTGTAAATAGGAGAGAATTTGCTGATATGAGATTCATTTTATTTGTTCCATTGTGGGATTGTAGTAATGCTGCACCGACGCCAAAATTTGAAGCATCGCACATTGCATAAAATTACATCGCACATTGCATCGCACATTGCTAATTCAGCTTGGGTAAATAGGCGAGAATTTGCTGATATGAGATTCCTTTTACTTGTTCCATTGTGGGATTGTAGTAATGCTACACCGACGCCAAAATTTGAAGCATCGCACATTGCATAAAATGGTTGATTGGGATCTGGGATTTTGTTTGAAGTTTGTTCGGTGAGAAGTTTTTTGATTTCTTCAAATCGTGTTTGATGTTCTGTTGTCCATTCAAAATTAGTTTTTTGTCTAAGAATGTTATAGAATGGTCTTAAGTATAACTGCATTTTATAGACGTATTTATCTAAGAAATTTAACAGTCCAAGGATTTCTTGGATTTCCTTTTTGTTTGTAGGTGGCTGGAGTTTTTGTATTGCATCTATACGTGATTTCAATGGGGGTGTTTTTCTCTATAATGTGTCCAAGAAAATTTTACGCGTGTTAAGAAAAACTGTGATTTGTCTGGGGCTGCTTTCATGTTTTCGTTTTGTTGTATTTGATGATATTTTTCTAGAACTGCCAACATTTCATCTTTGGTTTGTGATAACATAAAGACATCGTCTAAGTATGTAATCGCATTTTTTTCTTGAGTGTAAGTGGTCTAAAAATATTAATCATAAATGATGAAAAAGTTGCTGGTCCTATGAATATGCCATAGAATAATCGATTGAATTCGTATTGTTGATTTCCGATAATAAATTGTGTTAATCGTCGTGATTGTTCATCTAGGGGCATTTGATTATATGCACTATTCATGTCTGCGGTTATGAAGTATTTACCGTTTATTTTTGTTAAAATTACTTGAATTGGTTCTATTGGCCAATTACATTTAGATTCATGAATGAGTGAATTGAGATATCTAGCGTCTAGAAGTGATTTTCCTTTGACAAGAATAATAACAGGGTTCATAAAAGTGTTTACTTTTGACTGTTCTTCTTTTTTACTGGAGATATGATTTCATATTGTTCTAGAATGTCAAGTAACTTTAGATCTAGGGGTGAATTGATTTTTCCAACGTCGAACTTAGATGTGGCGTACACTGTTGGATATCTTAATAGTAAGTCGGCTAATTTGTCAAGTTCTTTCTGTGTTCTTTGAGAGTGTTGAAAATTGAACATTGTCAAAAATTTTTGTTAATCTTCTGTATAGTGTGAAATTTTGAATGTAAGTTTAAAAAAAGGTGTTTTTGTCAAATAGTCTGTGTTTTTTTTTCGTTGCTTATTATATTATTTGTTGATAATTGTTCGTCAAGAATTGTGGATTGACATATATCTAATAGTTGTAATATATTATTTACTCTATATGCTAGTTCTTTTGCGGGAGAAGTCTTTGCATTGGTTTCGCAATATGCTAAGAGTATTGGAGGTAGGGTTATTCTATATGATGAATTATTATATAAATGGAGAGAAATTATATCGGAGTTTGAGTTTTTCATGTATTTTATGGATGAAATTGTTACTCTAAAAAATATGTGAATTGGTCTAAATTCAAGGTCAGACAAATAGAGGTATTTTCTGTTTTGATTTTTGTCAAATTGATGAACTTGTTTGATCGGAACTTCATAAATGTATCCTGAGAGTTGTTTAAGATGTTTTCTTTCTTTATTATAAATGAGAAGATTGGTGGTTGTTTGTTCATTCTTTGGAAGAATGTTAAAGCGGTGTTATGCATTCTTTTAAATTTATCTTTCATATTAATTTTGCTGTCTAATAATTTGATAGTTGGTATGTATTTAGTGATGAATGGAACTCCAATAGTATTGTGTTTTATATCTGTGATGTGGAAGGTTTGTTTAATTGGTTTATTTAGGAGTTTGTTTTGTTCTATTGTTTTAGTAGGAACAAGGAAAAGTTGGATTTTTCCGTAGTTTGTTAAGGTTCAGCCTTGTGGTGTTGCTTGTCTACTGGCTGTTTTCACAGGTGTTAGTTTTGGATGTAAAATTTTGATTTCATTCCAAGTTGGAATGTTATTAATATTTGATTCTGCTCCAGAGTCTATTAAAAAATCAATTTCAAGGTCTGGTGGTTGAAATTCTTTATTTTTTGGGTTTTCTAAGAGAAATGGTTTTGTCTAAGCTTTTTCTTTTGGTGGTTCTTTTGGTATATTTTGGTATGTATGACTTGTGATAGAACATGGTACTTGTTCTTTTTCAAATTTGTGTAATATCGTTGCATCATTTGCTTCTTGCTCTATTGGTATGTTATTACTTCTAGTTCTAGAGTAAAAATTTAAAAGAAATTCCATATGGTTTTCATAGACATGTGAATGAAATGGTTGTTCGTACGTGTCAGTTTCATAGTGATTTTCAACTTTTATCATGTTGGCTAAAATTGTGTTTTCTGTATCGCTTTCACTGTCTGTAGATTCGCAATTAATGTGATTTAATTGTAATTCAGTACTTTCCGTATTATCAATACCAGGGGGGTCTGAATTGCTTTCTTCTTGATTTATTTGTCTTTGATGTTTTGATGTATTTGTTTTGGGAATCGGGATAACGTGTATTATTTCTATGTGATGATTGCGAGTAGTTTCTTTGTTTATTGTTATAGTTTGAATTCCTTTTTTGTGAGTTATCTCGTGATCTCTTTTGATAATTGTTGTAATTAGATCTTTCGTGATTTGATCTGTTGTTTGAGTAATCTCGTGATCGATTGTTTTGATATCGTTGATTTCGATTATTTGAGTAGCTTCTGTTTCTATTGTTGGAATAATTTCTATTTATTGATCTATTATTTGAATAGTGTCTATTCCTAGAGTGTGAATAGGAACTAATATCAAATGAATAGTCTGGTCTGTTTGAGTTTGATCATGAATAATTATTTCGATATTGAGTATTTCGACTATATGATTGACTATTTCAGTTTTGTGAGAAATTACGTGAATTTCTTTGGTCTGGTGATCTACCTCTATAGTTAGATGGTGATTGATGTCTTGAATAATTTGAACTGTTTAGAAGTGGTTTTCCAGAACTCTGTTTACTGTGAATATTTTTATTTATTAAATTTTGATCTTTTTTTATGTATTGATAAAATGATTTGCTTGGCTCCTTGTACTTTTGAGGTTTATTCTGGTTGTCTTGTTGTTTTGTCTGCATTCAGCAATGCTATTTCCGTATCTTCGGCAATAGTTACACCAATTTTTGAGTGATGTTTTACTTTTAAAATTTGGGTTTTTCTCGTATATGTTCAACATTTTAGTGATTTTTCGGATAGATCTATATCTGAGTTGTGTATATTATTTATGTGTTATAGTGGTTTGAATATTATTAAAATATTGTAGTTTGAGATTTTCTGTTTCTTCTAGTTTCATAGTGATTTCTGCTTGTTCAAGTTATTTACCAGTTTTCTAAAATCTAAATCTGGTTCTCGAATTGAGGTAGGATGAGATGCTCTCTTTTTGATTGATATTTTTTGTAATTGAAGTGTTAGAGTCATCATTAAAATAGTGTCATTTTTGTGTTTTTATAATCATCAGTGTTGAGTGAATATGCTTTTTGGACTAGTGTTTCGATCCTTACTACTAGTTGATTGATCGTTTCGTTTGGTAGTCTACAAATTTCATTGCATAAAAGTCTTTGATGCTGTTTGTTCCTTTCTGGATCAAACATTTTTGAAAATTCTTGTGTGAATCTTTTCCAATCTGATTTTTCTTCGATAGGTAAATTTGAAAACCATTTTTGAGCTGCGCCATCAAGTGTGGTTTGTTTAACGCTGTGTGTCTATGTATCCTATTTTGATGAAGTGGTGTATTATTGGTTCAGGTCCTATATTTAAGATTAGATTTGCTGTGACTGCATTTAAATAATCTGCTACAGAGTATTCAGGGTCTGTAACTGTAAATTTCATTAATAACTTGTTTGATGTTATTGACGATCCACCAGTTAGGTATAGATTCATAGTCAATTGAAGTGATTCTGCGGCATTTGGCATTTGTGAAGAGTTTTTAAGTTGACTCTTTGTGATTTCAAGTTGTTGTAAGTAATAGGATAGCGGGATTTCATTTTGCATTTGCGTTGGTTGATAATAGTCTGTATTAACTGGGTTTTGTGAGTAAAATTTTTTATTTTGAGATGCTGGATTTGGTCTAGTATGTCGCATATGTTGTTCTTGTGTATATGGTTCAAAAGTATCTGGTTGATTTACGTGACAAGAGTAGAGTCTTTGGTTTTGAAAAATTGTTGATGATTTTGGTTATAATAATCTACATCATCTGATGAAAGATAATTAGATGTGTAATAAGGTGTTTAATGTCAATTCTTGTTTTGCCGTCTATTATTTTTATTTTGCCGAAAAAATGGATAATTTTCCCTTTGGTCTTGTGAAACTCGTAGGTAACCATTAAAATTTACTGAGTTTGATGTTGGTGTTGGTTGTTGGAAATTTTGTCTTTGTGAAAATAGATGATTTTGCGAGTTTGCACGAGAGGGTTTAGTTGTTTGTGGTCTATTTACATAGTTATAATTAAGTTCTGCAAAATTATTTCTATTGAATGTTCTTTGTTTTTGCGTTGGTTTCGTCATTAATCTAAACGTTTGGTAATTCATTTGTGAAATTTTTGGAACAACGGAGGGTTCAACCGTAGATTGTAATGTTACCTGTGGTAATGTTGGATTTTTGGGTCTTGGAATTGTAAGTATTGGATGTATTGGTGAAATACTTTGTTGTGTTGTTGTTGTTACTGTTTCAACTACTTCTTCATTTGTAAAATGTAATGGTGTCTGAACATCTTGTTGTGTAAGATTTCTATTTCCATTTAAGTTTTCTTGTTGTATGATGGTTGAGTTTAAGCTATTTTTTCCTATTCCATCGGGTAGAAAAGAATTATAGTTTGAAGTTGTTGCGTCAATTGTGAGTGGATATATTTTCACATAACCTTTGTTAATAGAAATTTTGCTGATTGCTTGACTTGAAATATCAGTTGTTGTGTTCAGGAATACTGGATGAGACCATTCGGGGTCCCAAACATAATCTGATTGTTGTGCTAAGACAGTTTCATTAGTTGAATTTGAAGTCTAAAATTTTTTTTCTTGCTTGTGAGATAAGATCAAAATTGTGTGTGAAATAATCAATGATAAACTATGCAAAGATTTTTTGTAAATCGTGTTTAACATTTTGCGAAACTTCTTTCCTGGTTAAATTTTCACGGATTGTGTTTAAGAATTCGGAGAATATTGCAATATCATGTCTTACAGCTGTGTGTCTTGATGATTGAACTGGTGAAGTTCCATGACATGCTGCTTTTTCCAGTATAGATAGATAACTGTAAATTATTTTGAATACATCGTTAGTGAAATTTGAAAACTTAAAATATTCATCGTTAGTGAATATATGTAAACTTAAAATTAATGAAATTCCATTTAATTTAGATAAAAGTGAATGAAAGATCCAAGGAAAGCCTTGATGATCTGTTAAGTTTAAAAAAGTTTAATTTAAATGAAAATAAGAATTAAGATTAGTCCCAAACATAATCTGATTGTTCTGCTAAGACAGTTTCATTAGTTGAATTTTGAAGTCTAAATTTTTTCCTTGCTTGTGAGATTAGATCAATGTTGTGTGTGAAATAATCAATGATAAACTATGCAAAGATTTTTTGTAAATCGTGTTTAACATTTGGCGAAACTTCTTTACTGGTTAAATTTTCACGGATTGTGTTTAAAAATTCGGAGAATATTGCAATTTCATGTCTTACAGCTGTGTCTTGATGCTTGAACTGGTGAAGTTCTATGAGATGCTGCTTTTTCCACTATAGATAGATAACTGTAAATTATTTTAAATACATCGTTAGTGAATATTGAATTCGCTCTTTGTGAGTTTTGATGTGGTATTTTTTTTATGTATGCTGTGAATACTTTTGAAAATTCTATATCTACGTCGTCTAGTAGATATCTACCATGAAATTTACTTGGTGAATTGATTTCTATGTTCTAAACTCCGTGTTGTTGTGTTATGTTACATATTCTTTTTAAGTTTACATATAGTGATCAATAATTTGTCTTTTGATTTTTACTTTTGGAAATTCTGTTGTACATGGACTATTTCCTTTTTCGAATAAACATGCGATTAAATTTTGACAAAATTGTGTTTGTCCTCTATCATCAGTGAGTGACTTGATTAAAAATGGAAGGATGGAGTTTTCGTCTCCGATTTCTTTTTTTTTTACTCATTTTTGTGTTTTATGACTGTTAATTTGTAGTTTTCAATGTGTTTTATTGATTGATTCTAATTGTATAGGCGTTTTGGTTGGTTTTTGTATGTCTTTTTTTTTCTTCATTTTCCTTGTAATGATGATTGTGATGTGGTTTCTGAGTCAGAAAAATGTAATGTATCATTAACTTGATGATTTTTGTTTATGGAGTCGATAAAGTTCTTCTAAATTACTGGTTTCTGATTCGGAGACTGCGTTTCTTCGCTTTGAAATTTTTTTTCGTGTTATCTGTCCTATCGATTCCTGAGAATGATTGTTATTTTCTCGTGGCTAGTCTAAGTTAAGGGGTTATCTTACTTAATCATATTTAGGGGTAGTGATTGTGTTCAAGGGTTGGAGAATAGTAAATCGATCCACAAGGTTCAGGTATAATTAGAACACAAGTAGTTCGTTAGATACTATTTTAAACTTTCTAGGTTTAAGTATTATCCTGGGTCAGGTAAGAGGGGGGGGGGGGGGGGGTCAAGTGAAGGATGAATAACCGAAGTTCTTCACTGTTTATCCTAATTAGAATGGTTAGTGTGATTGAAAAACTTCTATTAGTCCTGGGTCTTGAGAAAGGGTTGGATAGTGAATCGACGTTTGAGGTCATTAGACACTTTATTAATTGTGAGGTGGAGAACAAAATTGTTCTATTTGATCCAAGGTTAAGCCTTGATGATCAGGATATAATATTAATGAAATTCAATTTAACTTAGATAAAAGTGAATGAAAGATCCAAGGAAAGCCTTGATGATCTGTTAAGTTTAAAAAGGTTTAATTTAAATGAAAATAAGAATTAAGATAGGCCTTTATAGTTTAAGTTAAGATGTAATTGATAGAAAATTTTTATTTTATTGGTTTTTGATTCGCTGTTATGTTTTAGGTGATGAAGCTGAGATGAAGAGAATATTTATATAAACTAAAAATTTGTGTGTTTACTAACTAATGTTTATAATTTTATTTTCAATAACTAGTTTTTCCAGATATCTTTTAAATTTATTGCAGATTTTTGAAGAGAACGACCAGAGATGTTTTTATCAGTCGTTATTGTACAAACATAAATTTAGCGCCTGTAATTGTCTTTGAAGATTATTCTTCAAAGATGCTATTTTTGCAAATGAAAATCTAAATTCATTGCTAATAAAAGTCTAATTATAAAAAATTGTGTTGGCTTTTGCCGTACGATCATGAAACTTAATGGTAAGTTCCTTTGTAGTCGTATATCGTCTCTTGTCCGAGGTCTTTTCCCAATACCGGATAGTTCTCGTATTGTTTGGAATATTGGCTTTGATCTATTGAGTCGTAGAGACCTTTCAATTAAATTGTTGTCATGTAACATTTTTGGAAATCTTTTTTGTCTAAGTCTAATCTATTTGGTTAGTTCTTAGCTAATTTGTTTTTCAAAGTCTTGTTCGAGACTTTTGTTCAAACCAGATGACTTGTGATGGATTGTCTAACTCAAAGAGTAATTTCAGATAGGGTACACCGTCTGCTCGTCACGCTATCTTATTTTCGGCCGGATAGATTCGTGCAGCTTCTTAATCTAATACCGATCTTAATCTTACTCTTATATCTCTTAGTCTCAAAAGATCTAGAGTATACTGGTTTTGTTACGAGTCGGTCTCTTGGAGAAAGCAACGAAGTTGTAAGTTAAATTCAAATTTCTCTGGTGCTGAAATTACAAGTAATTTCAGTACTTACAAATATGTGGGTTGTTAGTTTGATGGAGTATGATTGGTTAGTATTTAATATTTTATAGTGATGAAATATCTAAATTATAACCAATAATAAATTATAGTTTGGATCTGGTTCCAGTATTGGCGCCAAAGGCACTTTTAGAAATTTTTTAGGATTCGTCAGCCAAAACTGGATATCTCAAAATAGTACAAATGGGGGAGCCTTTGGGTCGGCAGGGGATCAAATTCCTGAGGAAGGAGCATCCGCCCCTCTTAAATCCGCCCCTGGCGTCAGTTCAAGCTGCTGTTTAAAGATCGATTTTTGAGTATAAAAGACTCTTATAATTGTGATTTCTGCGTTTCGCAGATGACCTATGAGAGGCTATCCAGCCTGTCTTAGCATATTATATTCCTCTATTTGGTCTTAATATTACGTTACGAGATAATCCTTCATGACTTGGTAAATAACTTAATGTTAGGGGGAAGTTTATCAGAATAAAAATCACAAACATATATAAACATTTTGTTTCTTTTTTTGTAAATTTCATCTTTTTTCAAAGTAGATATCAAAAGACGTGCCTTCACAAGAAGAGAGTGGTGGTGAAATGGCTAAGTCTCCACTTTTCAAGTGGTTGGAGGTTCGAGGCCCACAGTGCTCCGTACTCATTGCTTCAGGTTGACACAACTTGACCTAGTCCATTTAAAAATAACAAAAAAAGCGTTTCTGTTAAGAGACGAACAGCTCGCATGGTGGTTAATTTGCTTAAAAGTAAACAAATCGTCCTTAAGTAAAATTGTAAACGGGAATAGTTTTAGCTTTTGTTGCACATTTTTAGGCTCCAAGCAGGAATTTGCATAAGGAAGGAATATGGGAGAAACGTTTCCAGACGGTCTTCTTTGGTGAAGTTCTTCCCATGTTTCCAGAAGCAGTGTTTATCGACATCGGAACCCAACTTGGAACTTACACGTAAGCACATAGTTTTTTTCAGTTCGTTGGAAGTATGTGATTTGACATGTTTTTGACACCAGGAGAACTTTTAATTGTCAAGGAAATTGACTAACAAACAGGATAAATAGAACAAAATAGATAAAATATTTTTCATTTTTTCCGTTTTTATACAAGAGGTACACAAAAAAAAAACAAATTCATTACCGCTCTTCAATGTATCTGATGTAATTTCTGGCAGAAACAATAGATAAAGTTTCCAGGAGAACTTTATTTTCTCAACCCCCATCCCGGCTGGGCCTCTCGCAATATCAAGTAACATATTATGATAGATAATGCGTCCATTGACACAATATTTGGATCAATTAGCTAGCCTAAAGTTGATTTACATTGATTTCAAAGTCGGATTAATTTTACCAAATAAGCCACTGACAACCTTCAACCCCCCTGAAGAAATAAATCTGAAGAAGCATCCTGATAGATTGGTTTTGAATAAAATCGGCCATTTTTTTGAGCAACTTCTTAGTCGAATTCTTATTGTTCGACTTTCGAAGAAAGTGTCGGAATATTTGTGCTCGGAGTGAAATTTTTTCTCTTATCTGAAGTTTCAAAACACAGTGCAGTGCATTCAAAACTTTATAGTCTCTTTTTAGCTTCTTGTTTATTAGAAAAAGGCAAGGGTGAGATTTACTCTAGGGGATGAATATGTGAATATGTTCGTTCGTCTTGCAGAACGCTGCAAAAGTTAAAGTAAACATATCCCCTCAAAAAAAAATAATTTTTGAAGAAAAATTAATCAGTTATTATTGAGGCAAAAAAGAAAATAATCAATTATAATAGACTATAAGGGACTTAAGACCAAAAAGAAACAATTCAAATCCCCTGAAAATCTCTTCTCATGGTTGAATGGGTCATGAAAATTGATTATATTATAGTGGGTTTTTAACCAGTATAATCCAATAAAATCAATTATTTCCCATAAAACTCTTTTGCGGGAGTTTAGTCAATAATTAATATCAATAGACATAAGAAAAATCATAAGTCTGTTCAGATAATTTTTTATGCTAGTCGATAAAATTTTTAACTTTAAATTTTTATGCCGGCCGAAATTTTTGCTAGTGGTATCGTGGTATCATATTTAACACGATTTGGATTTAAAAAGAAAATAATTTCTCTCACCCAGCGCGAGAAAAACGGGCGTGTGTTTTTAGAAAAAATATCTGGCTTGACTTTAGAGTTAAATTTTTGTTTTCCGCATTTTGAACAATAAACCCTCAGTGGTGAATATTTTAGCAAATAATAAGATCTAAATAATTTAGAGAAAAATAAAAAAAATTGTCTTTTTGGCTTTAACTTTGTCCTCATAATTGTGACCAGAATAATTTGAGCTACCTGATATCCTTGAATTTAGTTGATTTAAACGGTTTTCAAAGATAATTTAAACATTACGAGGCCAAACTGTGCATTTGGTGGATTTGGATTGGATTTCTCAACAATGATGCTCAATTTTTTCTTTTTTCTCATCTCGTTTTCTTTGATTTAACTGCCAAATTTAGCATGTTTAAAGACTTGTCATCTAGATTCAAAGACATACACACTCACCAAATTGTGCGCCTGTTCAATGCATAGTTTGGCCTCGTAATGTAACTATCCTATTTTTTTTCGGAACATAGCTAACAAAAAACCCAATTGACTCAAAACATTTTCTATGCGTAATAGTTTTAATTTCATGAAATCAGACAGCAAAAAAATTGTCTCCTTCGATAAGCAATATTTTTGTGGGCTATCCGGGATTTTTTCTTATCTATCCGATTTTTGTTCAGCTATCCAAAATTGATTTGTTTTTACTCTCCGGGAACAAAGGATGTTTCAGCTATCCGGTACATAATCAAAAAAGGGCAAAAGTAAATACGTGTCATGAGATGGACACGGGAAGTAGGCGCAGTAAAAATGTTTAAGACTTCAATTTATTGGCAATTTTTATTCCAAAAAATTGCTTTTGTCGCGGAAAGTTTCGTGTCAAAATTTTGGTTTTTTAGTGTATCAATCCAACAAAAAAAAACAAAATTTTGAAAGATTTTTGAAAAGCAATCTTTTCTCCATCATCAATCTATTTTTTCGCGATTGTTTTTTTGGACTGGAGCGGATCAAGTTTTCTCTGGCTATCAGGAAACATAGAAACTTTCAACTAGCCTGGAAAAAAAATTCGGCCGTTAGGGAACGAACTTATTTTTCGGCTATCCGGGAACGAAAAAAAAAGTTTTTGGTTATCCTGGAACGAAGATGTTTTTGACTATCTGGATATTGGGCTCCGTGACATGCCACCGTCCTAAGCTCAAACTTTAAACGACTTTTCACTCGTGATTATTTTTCGTTATGAAGGTTTAAAGATTGTCAATTTGGCCAAATCGGGATCATAAACGTACGATCTGTTCCGTGCTATTAAAGCGTAAGCGGCAAAATAACCCGAAATCGACAGATTAATTCTTGTATTTATCTTAGTAAATGACAAATTAATAAACAGAATCGTTTCAAATTGAATTGAGGTGTGCTATTTAAACTATTCAATTTTCTGCTTTATTCTAAATATATAACTTCTACTTAAAATAATGGTGTGATGATTTTTAAAAGTCTGAAAAAAAGGTATTTTTCATTTTTTTTCAGAGAAAAATATTAATTTTTTATAGAGAAAGCTACTCCATAGGACTTGAAATGCAGTCAAATTTTTTGCTGTGATACGAGCAGTTTTGTTTTACTTTCGATTTTCTTGGGTTATAAAGACTGTAACAAACACTGGTTAAAAGCAGGTTAAATTGAATTCAATTACTTTTGAATAGGTCAACGAAACAAGCAATTGACTAAGGTAATCAATGTACAAAATAAATTGAGATTTTGTTAATGGAACGCCTGGTTAGTTTTGAACGCTTCACAATGTAAAATTTTTACCTCATTAGACAAAAGCGGGAAACTAAATAAAAAGAATGCTTACTAAATTATTTTTAATCAGTGCGGAGCTTGGGTCTTTTTACTTAATCCGCCCATTTTTCTCTAAATTTTGCATGTTGCAATATTCAATTTACAAATGCTGAGAACAAAAGACTGATAGCCTTGGTTGATTTGGTTTATATGTATGCAATCACTTTTTTCTTACGCCGACTTCTAACAAGACCGAATTTTGAGCAGATACAAAGGAGTTATTTTTGCTCTAGATCTGTTTCGGTTTTTTTTTTAAATCTGGGCAAAACTTTGGAGCGTTTTTGAAATAATTTTAGCTGGCTTAACAAACATTCTTTGTTTTAGGGCAATTCGTTTTATTAATACTTCGACTTAAGTTTGCGAGCAAACATTTTGTGATGATGCTGAAGTTTGATTGGCTAATACTAGCCATGCAAAATGAGCCAAAATAGTTTCAGTTCAAGATGTTACAATATTGGTCTTTGCGCGGAATCAGTAAAAAGACCAATGAATTGATGTAAAAAACTCGGTAAAATTAGAGTTTGGCTAGTTCGTTAGGTTTTTTTGAAAACTTTTTTTAGTACAGTTCTATATCAAGTCAATAAAGAGGCAGGAGTAAAAATTGTAGTCTCCAATGCTGCTTTTTCTTATTTGGGTATAGTTAGTGAAAAAAAAATAAAAGTGAAACTTGATGTAGCATTTTTGTTTGAAATTTTTCGCGTGTTGCGGGTTGGAGTTTGAAGAAATCAATGAAGACATCAGTTTCCTCTCTATTTAATGCGAAAAGCTATTTTCTCAATAATTTGTTATCGAAATATTTTTTTGATAATAATGATTCATTTTGAGTTTGTTTCCACAAATTAATTTCTGTTTGATCGATTGAGATGTTTTGAGACTTCAAAAATCAATTTTTTAATTTTTTAAGTCGCGTTTAGTTTTTTAGGGTTTGTCGGTCGTACCCCAAAAATATATCCGAAAATAATTGCTCAAATAGTAGTTACAGATCAAAAAACTCCGACTTTTGCCGCAATCAATTACTATGCAACGTTTTTAGATCTTTTAAATCTGTCTAAAAAGCAGTCTGACTTGTTAAACTGATGTACAATTTTCAAGCTAGATGAGAGATTTTTCCACAGGTGATTCACAGGTGATTCATTTTTTTTCATTGTGATTTTAGGTCACATTGTTTTTCAGACTATATAAAACGGTAGCAGGACAATCTACCTTATTCCAATCTACCCTATGCCGTTTTAGCCTATAGCATTTTATCTTATATACCAATTTAACCTACGCTGATTTACCCTATGCCAAATTACCCCTCAATAAAGTTTTATCTTCTATCACACTAGGTGTTAAGGACAACATGTATGGAAGTGTTAATTCATTTGAGTTCTACCATTTAGACTCAAAACTGGTCTCGAAATATAAACCGAACACTTTGTTGACTCGGCTAAAGCCGCCGAACAACGTCGTGTGGCTTTATCGTGCGATAGTACTGCGTTTGATTTGAGACTTTCAGGAACGAAACGCGACTCAAAAAACTCGACATGGCTATAAGTTTTTGGTCACCCCATCTACCTCGCGCGGCCGCATTCGGTCGCATCTTAAGCCGCAGGCCTCGACCCGAGTACTCGGCTTATTCACAAAGCAATGATAAAACTATTGATTCTCTGTGCTTTATAGGAACCAAAGTACTCAAATATAGGAACCAAAAAAAAATGGAAAAAAGTTAAACGCCATTATTTTCCAATTTATATTTTCTAAATGTACTTTGGACCATTCAGAATGCTCATCATAACTTTTATTAGATGTTCAGGTGAATAAAATTGATTTTCTCATGTCGAATTTGATTCCTACTTTTCCAGAATACCAGTTGCTGCTCTCGGAAAAACAACCTACAGTTTCGAGCCAGTGCGTCGAACAGTTGAATTTCTTCGACACTCGATTGCACTGAATAACTTCAACGACAGAATCCACCTCTACAACTACGCTTTGATGGATTCAATTTACTGTGTTCAAATTACAAGACCTGTCTCAAATCCATATCTGGGTCGATCAATCATGACCAAAACCGATGACTGCAATCAGAAATTAGTAAGAATGAATTCTTTTTGCAAAAACTGCTTTATTACCCAGTGAGGAGAGAGGTGAATATATAAGGGACCAGCCTATTTACTGCGAGTCGATTAGCATGTCCATTTACAAGAATAGACAAAAATCAAATTTTAATTTTCGTAACAAAACAAGTGGTTTCCAAGATTATTTGAATAATTTTTTTGGTTGAATGCACACCTAACTAAATCAATTATCGCATGCTTATAGGCACACATGCTAATCGCTACCCACCCAAATAATTAAAGTACTCGGCGATTGATCTTTAAATTTGCAAAATTAAGTTGGCTGTAAATAAGATAAAGTTCAAAATGCAGTAGAGTTAGATAGGAATGTCAGTCTACGTCGTGTAAGTTTTTTCTGTTTGGCCCAAAAACTAATGTTTTTGCTAATTTGAAAGTTTGATCATTGTGCTCGAATCTGGTTGCAAAAAAATCAGCAAAAAATTAGGTTTTTCAATGAAAACAGAAACCTAATAAATTGAACAACTTGATATTTTTTGGGCCTTATCACCGAATAGAATAGTAAAAAGTAGTCAAAAACAAAAAAAAATAGGAAAAACAGACAACTTTACTTTCACAGTGAGACTTTTTTCGTTTTTTTTTATAGAATCTGAATCACAATCAACAGGGCTTAAATAAAACCCATTAGGGACCTCGTACGAGTTTTATCGAAGTTCCCAAAATTGGGTGGAAAAAGGCAACATTACGCTATATTTGTTGCCCAACTATTTTTGAAGGTGATGGCTGGGAGAAAATTTTTTGTTGTTAATTCGTTTTTTTTATACTAATTTAAACGTAGTAGAGTAATTTTCTAGAAATTAGTGAGCCACATGAACCCCTAATAAACTCAAAGAAAACACAAATTAAAATTAATCCATTTTTGAGCAAACGGCACAACCAAGAAAATAAAAGAAAGAACATGTGATAAAATGAAACAGAAGTTTATACAGAAATAAAGACTCTTCTCAAAGAAACATCCAAAATTACCTCTCGTCTAGCCTCTACCAGCTAGAGCTTGGGACCCCGACCCCGATACAATTTTTACCAACAGTACTTCTAGTGCGAGGAGCTGTTTAAAAATAACCGAACTAATAGTAACGTTTTTGCGAAAACCACTTACATAGGATCATCACCGAAATTGAAAATAATAAAAGGTGCAGGCATACATAATCTGAAAGGTTCAAAAAAACGAGCAAAGTAACGAACAGCAAAAGGTAGATAAAAACTCGACAAAATTCCGAATCTGGAATGACAAATCTATTGGTTTTATTTGCCGCAGTCACAACCTCCGCAAGTTATTAAGTACAGAGCCAATATCGCAGCAAAGGTATCCATTGAACAAGAACGATGGCCGACTCGATACTGAAATCAGAAATATGGATCCTAGTCACTTGAAGATTTACTCAGATAAGTCAAACCCTATCTCGCCATTTGATAAATAGTTGAGAATGCACGCAGTCTCGCTCTAAATAACGAAATCGACACATTACTATATCTTCAACCTTGATACGATCCTTCAACTCGCCATAGTGTTAGCAAATCTCTACTTTATTCACGAAAACAATTTTTTCACAAGACCGAGCAACTGCTACTCTTCTCTCTACGATTTTAAAAAAAAAATCTACTGAAAGAAGAAATTAGATTTCAATTCATCCATCCTTCACTCGAAATAACTTATAGCTTAAAAAGTTTCTAAGCCCCGGATGGATGGTACCAGTTCAAAACAAATATTTGATCTAACCAACAATTTTCTCAGTAACGATCACTGTGAAATACTTAGAAATAACAAATCATGATCCATGATCAAAACTTACAATAAATTTTAAGGCTGAAACTATTTATAGTTTCAGCCAGAGCAGATTAAATTTAAGTTAGCAAACAGTTGCTCTTCCTCTCCTCTAACCTTGCAACAATACTAGTATATACTAGATCTATGGAGATTAGGAAATATAAGAGTAAGATTAAGATCGGTTTTAGACTAAGAAGTTGCACGAATCTATCCGGCCGAGAATAAGATAGCGTGACGAACAGACGGTGTACTTTATCCAAAATTACTGTTTGAGAAAGGGCACCCCGGACTTACACTCAATTCCTGTATAACTCTTCTGCCTTTTCAACCTTATTTTATTTACATCCACTTACCCTGTTTTTGCCGTTTGTTCTAAGGTTGTATTTATCTACTGTTTGTACTGTATTTATCTATAATGTTTTCAAATTTGTGGTCAATTAGCATTAAGTTTGGCTTTAAAACAAAATTTAAAATTGAAAATAGTTTCGACTAGCATAAAAAGCAAAACCTTAAATTCAACCACACTCATAATCAAAGTTAATATTCAGAAAAGAAATCATAATTATTATAAATTAGTTTTTTTCCTACATTTCACAATTTTCGAGGCAATCCTAAAACTCTTTGTTTTTGCGATTTGCAGAAGATTTTTAAATGCGAATCCAACCTGACTCTCCATTTCCAAGAAAAGTCCATTTCTATTATCTCCCCACCTTCCGGACTCAGGACATTCAGGTTGTTAAGCGAAAGTCTTTTTTTTGCGACTCAAGGCCGTTTCTTTTGCATCTAGAGCTTTCTCGTGTTGCCACTCTTGCAGCAAAAATTGGTCAAGCTGTGGTAGAGCTGAAGCTAGAGGTCAAGTGAGAGCTCGTCCTTGCACACTACCAATGCCATTAGAGGGATCTAATACACGCACTGACATTCTAACTTGAAAGCGATACCATACCACTATGCTACGTGCCTCAATCAGTGTTTAGTCCAACCCAATACAGGTGGGGTTGTGGCTGATTTCTAAGCTTCTGAGCTGAATGACATTGCCTCAACTGTGGGTTAAAAACAACTGCACTGTAATTTTACACAATTTCAGAGAAGAAATTTAGTCGCAGTTCCTACTTTTATACTTTGGACGATAGAAATTCTAGAATCATTTTCTAGTCCTCAACTGCATTGAATTATTGTTTTCTTTGAAACAAAAGTTAACTTGACATTTTTAAATCAAATTAAATCAGCCTTAATTTCCCAATCTTAGGTTATTGCACGCAAATACTTGTAGTTTCATTTTCGAGTCCTAAACTTCACACGTGGCCTGGAGGTTGAACAGCTAAACTGAAGTCCGCTTCGGCCTTCTCACCACCGTGAATCCGCTACATATTTATCATCATTTGCAAATTTCAATTTTTTTGGACTATATTTTTAGTACATTCACGTGTGTTAAAAGAGTCGAGGCCCTAAAAAAGCTTCCGCGTTTCCGGGGTGTCGTTTCCTTTAAACACGCTTTCACTCTACTTAACGCTACAGAGTTTTTCTCCTCTTTTTAGCGGGGGGACACTAAGAAATGGTTTTATTCACAATCCTTTAAGAGTTATGTTGGTGGTCACACTAAATCGGCCGATCAAAGGATTACGCAACTTTTTTCGACGCTACTCTTGCGTTTATAGCTAGTTCAGCAAATCGTGGGTATAATAAGTGAATTCGCAATCACAAAGAAAATAAAAGCTATTCACAATGCCCTAAATGAGCTAATTAATAACTTCTATAACGAAGCCCGCATTTCGTTCGTTCAATTGCTTCGTTATCTCTATGGAAAACCCTCGGTTGACGCATTTCCCAAATCGCCTACTACAGCAGCGCAACTCGCTCACAAAAATAATTCAGCCCGTTACTAAACTTGGGTTCAAGCGCAACTCGCTCCCACAAATAGTCCAACCCGGTACTAAACTTGATCCAAGCAAGCAATTTGACCAAGCAAACAAGTGACATACGATTCTAATCAACTAATTCCTGACCTCGTAAACTTCAGCCCTCGAGTTCAACTCAACCTCCAAACCAAGCTATGTTTTCTCAGTGACCCTCCCAAGACCTTTATTTTAATTATCCCGTTAACGTTCCGACTTCCCAAAGATAGGGGGAAATACTTATCATGGGTCGCTAAATCAATTCAGGCATTTAAAATTCCTATCAGCACTCTATTCCAATCTTGACCTTCTAGCTATCAGGGGGACGTATATGGCCTATTAAGGGTCAAATTAACCAAAAAATTCCCCGTCCGTTCATATTTTTTAGAAGACTGAATTCTCATGCCGCGGTCCCGTTACAATCATTTTCCTCTGGGACAACTTTTCTTTAGTCTAATTGAATTGCTATTAACAGATCATTTGCCAAAGTGAACTGAACACAATGTTTACCAATTCGACTTCGAATTACTTCTACTACTCCAAGGTTGCAATGTGAAAACTAGATGGCTATCAGCTTCTGCTTCAATTTTCAATAGATAAGTTTCCTCCCAATTATTAGCAAGGTGACTGGTTCATTTTTCCAAAGGGTTTGGACTGAGGAACACGCCACCTACCTGTATTAACCTTGGGGTTTTCTATGCAATTTTGGGATCAAAACCTTAAAGGTCAACTTAAGGTCACCCGGGGTCATCCGAGGTAAAACTTCGACATTTGGGTTTAAAACCTCATGGAGGTCCTAACTACCAAATTCCATTCATGTCCCATTAATACTTCACAAGTTATCCCATTTCTAAGGTCCATTTTCACTTTTACTGGAAAAAAGCTATTAACACCGGAGGCAGCCGCCGGAGAAGTTTCAATCACAAGGAGCTCTTTTTTTCGGGGTTGGTATTTCATGTCTTTTGCCGCAAGAAAATCATTATGCGACCTCTCATTATTTTGCGTAAATTGCCTATTTCCGGTCTAAGGGGGTGTTTTTTCAAGTGCTAATAGCTTCCAATCAAACCGTTGGAAACTGTTCAAACTTTAAATGTGTGTTTTACCACTACCTATCATCTCACCAAGTTCATTGGAGGCCGGGAAACGTTTTCCGGATGTTAAGGGTGGGTTTGTTTACTTAGGGCATAAAACCGGAAGTGGGGCCCTAGGGGTCTGGGGTTTCGAATTTAAGCTTCCCTTAACTAGGCATACAACATTTTAAAATTTGAGCCCAATACCGCTGCTAGTATCCGAGTTCTGATAGGGCCATTTACACTTCCGGGGACCGTTATCACTTGCCCTCAAGGGTCTGAGGGGTCCCGTTTTTTTTCTGCTCGGGTCAAATCATCTCTGGTACCGCTATTCTGAGTTTCATAACTCTAGCTTTCTTAGTTCCCATTTGGGGGGGGGGGGGGTTCGCCGACTTTGTCAAATTTCATTATCTGGCATAGGAGTGACGAATTTTACCACACTAGAACTATTTTTAACTCGACCCATTGTTTGCTGTACTACTTAACTTAAATACTATTCAATCTTACGCTCAGCTTACTATTAGCCTTACCATACTGCGTGCAAGTCTCATTGTAATACTTTCTACGTTCAGTTCTTATTTTGCCGAAATCGTATTAGGATCACCGATCCTACAACGTCCATTTTCGGCGGAATAGCCCTAAAATTTTTAAAAGAAGCCTTGGCGATAATACATACTAATTTTTACAAAGAATGCACGCTGAAAACGCAATTTTTCTGTCATAGCCTTCCCAAAAAGTGCCTAAAAAGACAAAATTATCAAAATGTTTTTCAAAAGTTTTCACAAGAGCTGAGAAAATCATTTTGATCAATTTAAAAAATTGAAAATTTTCGGGATTTTTTTTTGAAAATCTTCAATCTGCCACCCCCTCCCAGTCCTTCCTCCCTCTTCGAAAAAATATTGAATCCATGCCTGATTATGTCTCCACTTAACTACAATTTTTTTTCAATTGTAGTTGGGTTTGAATCTCTATGGAAAACCCTCGGTTGACGCATTTCCCAAATCGCCTACTACAGCAGCGCAACTCGCTCACAAAAATAATTCAGCCCGTTACTAAACTTGGGTTCAAGCGCAACTCGCTCCCACAAATAGTCCAACCCGGTACTAAACTTGATCCAAGCAAGCAATTTGACCAAGCAAACAAGTGACATACGATTCTAATCAACTAATTCCTGACCTCGTAAACTTCAGCCCTCGAGTTCAACTCAACCTCCAAACCAAGCTATGTTTTCTCAGTGACCCTCCCAAGACCTTTATTTTAATTATCCCGTTAACGTTCCGACTTCCCAAAGATAGGGGGAAATACTTATCATGGGTCGCTAAATCAATTCAGGCATTTAAAATTTCTATCAGTACTCTATTCCAATCTTGACCTTCTAGCTATCAGGGGGACGTATATGGCCTATTAAGGGTCAAATTAACCAAAAAATTCCCCGTCCGTTCATATTTTTTAGAAGACTGAATTCTCATGCCGCGGTCCCGTTACAATCATTTTCCTCTGGGACAACTTTTCTTTAGTCTAATTGAATTGCTATTAACAGATCATTTGCCAAAGTGAACTGAACACAATGTTTACCAATTCGACTTCGAATTACTTCTACTACTCCAAGGTTGCAATGTGAAAACTAGATGGCTATCAGCTTCTGCTTCAATTTTCAATAGATAAGTTTCCTCCCAATTATTAGCAAGGTGACTGGTTCATTTTTCCAAAGGGTTTGGACTGAGGAACACGCCACCTACCTGTATTAACCTTGGGGTTTTCTATGCAATTTTGGGATCAAAACCTTAAAGGTCAACTTAAGGTCACCCGGGGTCATCCGAGGTAAAACTTCGACATTTGGGTTTAAAACCTCATGGAGGTCCTAACTACCAAATTCCATTCATGTCCCATTAATACTTCACAAGTTATCCCATTTCTAAGGTCCATTTTCACTTTTACTGGAAAAAAGCTATTAACACCGGAGGCAGCCGCCGGAGAAGTTTCAATCACAAGGAGCTCTTTTTTTCGGGGTTGGTATTTCATGTCTTTTGCCGCAAGAAAATCATTATGCGACCTCTCATTATTTTGCGTAAATTGCCTATTTCCGGTCTAAGGGGGTGTTTTTTCAAGTGCTAATAGCTTCCAATCAAACCGTTGGAAACTGTTCAAACTTTAAATGTGTGTTTTACCACTACCTATCATCTCACCAAGTTCATTGGAGGCCGGGAAACGTTTTCCGGATGTTAAGGGTGGGTTTGTTTACTTAGGGCATAAAACCGGAAGTGGGGCCCTAGGGGTCTGGGGTTTCGAATTTAAGCTTCCCTTAACTAGGCATACAACATTTTAAAATTTGAGCCCAATACCGCTGCTAGTATCCGAGTTCTGATAGGGCCATTTACACTTCCGGGGACCGTTATCACTTGCCCTCAAGGGTCTGAGGGGTCCCGTTTTTTTTCTGCTCGGGTCAAATCATCTCTGGTACCGCTATTCTGAGTTTCATAACTCTAGCTTTCTTAGTTCCCATTTGGGGGGGGGGGGGGGGGGTTCGCCGACTTTGTCAAATTTCATTATCTGGCATAGGAGTGACGAATTTTACCACACTAGAACTATTTTTAACTCGACCCATTGTTTGCTGTACTACTTAACTTAAATACTATTCAATCTTACGCTCAGCTTACTATTAGCCTTACCATACTGCGTGCAAGTCTCATTGTAATACTTTCTACGTTCAGTTCTTATTTTGCCGAAATCGTATTAGGATCACCGATCCTACAACGTCCATTTTCGGCGGAATAGCCCTAAAATTTTTAAAAGAAGCCTTGGCGATAATACATACTAATTTTTACAAAGAATGCACGCTGAAAACGCAATTTTTCTGTCATAGCCTTCCCAAAAAGTGCCTAAAAAGACAAAATTATCAAAATGTTTTTCAAAAGTTTTCACAAGAGCTGAGAAAATCATTTTGATCAATTTAAAAAATTGAAAATTTTCGGGATTTTTTTTTGAAAATCTTCAATCTGCCACCCCCTCCCAGTCCTTCCTCCCTCTTCGAAAAAATATTGAATCCATGCCTGATTATGTCTCCACTTAACTACAATTTTTTTTCAATTTAACTCGAAAGTTGAATAAAAAGCTATTTATCAATTTTTATTTAGGATGGGGTTAATGTAGCAGTTTTGGACAACTTACTTCCAATTCTCAAGAAGGACAATGTCAAGCAGGCAATACTGAAAATAGACATAGAAGGCTCCGAAGCTAAAGCGATTCTTGGAGGTCTGAAACTTTTCAGAGAAATCGACATTGCCGTCATCCAGATGGAGTTCCACGTTATTCAGTAAGATTTGCTTATTAAAAGGTTTATGTTCCGAGCTTGCCACTGAAAGAGACCGGTAGAAAGTATGGATTTTTAAACCCAATTTCGACTACCTCATAGAAATCTCACAGGGGGTCAAACGATGGTTCAAATTGAAGCTATTGGCTGTTTTTCAGACTAAATTATACCAAGTTTACCAACAACACTAAACAGCAGAATTTCTTAGCGAATTTGTTAAAAAGATTCAAAAAACGATTTTCATGTTTTGGATTTTCGAAACTTTACACTTGCGTTGTTAGCGTCGGAATATTCTATGCTAGCTGCACAGGAACCGGCTTTTCCTGTTTTTTAAGGAATATTAACAAAAAGGTCGTATGTATGGTATTTTCTGGTTGTGTATAAACCGACCCAATTAAAAACCAGATACTTTATAAACCACCCGAATAACCCGAGCAGTACGAAAATGAATCAAAACTAGAAAGTTAAAAAAAATGATTAATAGAATTCGCCAAGTTGTTAATAGTGTATAAAAACGTATGTTAGAATTTTCTACATTTTCATAGCCCCCCCCCTCCCCTCGAGAAATTCCTACATCCGCGCCTGAACCTAGATATAGCAGATGCTTATTGTTTCGGCCATTGAAAATGACAAAAAAAATGTATTCGGGTGTGTTTTAGCTTCTTTGCTTTTGGTTGTTCGGTTGTTCACGCAAAATCGGGTACCACAAATAATCATTGGACTGGGTTGAGTGGGATATCATATTAAAAAGCATTTAGTCATGATTGGAACGGCATTATAATTTTATTAAAACAATTTCCTAACAAAGAATGAACGTATTGGAATTTTTAGATTTTGCGGAAGATTAGAAATTCAGGGAAGATTGGCCATTTAGGCGGAAAAAATAATAATTTTTTCAAATGAAAACTAATTTTGAAAGCTTTATTTGGCACTTCCCTGGCAGGAAGTTTTCTCAAAAAACTTTAACAACAGTGCAAATTTTCTTAAAGGAATATGGTCAAAACATTGTGTGCTACTTGCACAGCTACCAGTTATCCTGGTTCTAGGTAGCGTTTTGAATAAAGACTAATCTAGGAAAACAATTTTAACAAATCTGAAAAAAATTGACTTCAATAGAAGACAAATGGTTCGAATTTGTTGAATTTTTTACTTTCCCGAAAATTGTTAAATTTTATAACCCACATTGACGTCAACGATTTATTTCAAATCTTTCAAATTCGCTCCAGCAAAAGTTTTTGTCAAGGGCTAATTCTAAATAATTGGCATTTCTGTCGCAATTGTCTGGATTTTAGTTGCAATAGTCTAAAAATTAGTCACAGTATAATTTGAACAAAAACCGTCATGGTCTAAGTAGTCAAGAAAAACCATACAATCTGATCAAGTTTTTTTTGTATTGAAAAACGTGTAGCTAAAATTTATAGCAAAACCTGTTGATTGGCTAGCATAAGTTGATTTAAAAAATTATATAAATTTTTAAAAAGATTTTTAAGAAAAATGCAATAGTCGGGAAAACTTTCACAAATTTTCAAACCATAGAAGAATGCTGAACCGACAATTTCCATACAAATCCATAAGTCAGAAATTTGCGTTTTTTCTATAAACCAAATATTCATTAGCTTATTTATTTTTGTTGGTTAGATAATTGTTTTTTGGCTGTGGTCGTAAGCAAGCACAAGGTGCAGACTACTTATTTTTGAGGACTTGATATCTCGAAGGAGCAATCTTCAATTTTCAAAAACGGGCAAAAATATCACATAATAATAAATGAATTTAATTGAAAAGCACCTTTTGTATTGAAAAACATGTAGCTAAAATGTATAGCAAAAAAACTGTTGGACGGCTTGCATAAATTGAGTTGAAAAATATATAGTTTGTTAAAATTGTAGTAAAAAAGTGCGAAAATCGAGGAAATTGCAACGGACAGGCTTAGTTTTTCTTCGCAGGCGCCGCGTGGACAATCTCGGCTCGCAAAATCTGGATATACCAAATATCGGTTGCTACCGTCTAAAAATTCCCAAATTTGATTGGGAGAGCTTGAAAAAACTTGGTCACATACGTCTAATAGTAAAAATACAACCTCGTCACGGGAAAGACAAACTTTGTTTATTTAACGATCCAGTAGAATGAGGAACGAAAGTTTACCAGATCAATTTTTTCACCAAAAGACTGAAAAAGATCAATAGTAACAGTCCAGTTGACAAAAAAAGCTATTCATAAATTTTCAAAAGATTGAAAAACGCTGAATCGACATCTTCCATACAAATCCATAAAAGGAGAAAATTGCACGAAAGATCCATGATTAATGTTATTTCATACATGAAGTACATTACTCGCATTTTTTAATAAATAAAATACTCATTTTGCTTGTTTTTTTTTTAGTTTTGTTTCTGGCTGTGGTCGTAAAGGAACACAAGTGGCAAAGAAGGGTAATCAGAATAGTGTAATATGCATTGTTATTGACCTGAATTTAGATACGTTTTACAAACAAATTCTATGAATTTAATTAATGAAACACTTTCTTGAAGAAAACTTTGAAATTAATCGTTCAATGCCCAGGGCAATTAAAAAAACACTGAAAATTTTTTAAAGGACCACAATATGCACCAAAAAACATCAAAATGCAAAAATGTTTGTACACGTCCTAAAAAAGTGCCGCCTGCCAAAAAACGGAGTCTTGTGTGATTAGAATTGTGTGATTAGCTTTTTTGGTCAATGCGGAATTAAACAGCCAGGACTGAATTATTGTCTGAGGAATTCAAAGACAAATGTTTCAATAATTTTGAACTTCAATCCTCGATATAATTTGTAGTAATACAACAAGCATCGAGTTTTCAAAAAGTTTTTTTAGCTTTGTAAGGTCTGGAGGCTAGCGTTCTCAAGCTTTGAGAACGTGAACGTTTGCATTTAACATCAACACTTTTGAACTTTTAAAAAAAGATTGATTGCAGTTATCACTATTGCGGGTCACAGTATTCTCATTATTGATGTGTCAGTGAGCATTTGAGATATCATTAAAGTAACTATAGTTTTTTTGCAGTTAATAGGATTACTTCAGGAATAACAATCCAAAAAAACTTCTAATTGGTGCAAATATATCGTTAATCTCAACGTAATAACCAAGTTCAGACCAATTGTACAATTTAAGCAACAATCAAAAAGCCAGACACACAAAAAGAGCTGAAATTTAAAAGGAGTACTACGTTAATTCATTTTATATTTTATGCATAGTATTTTATTCAAGTTTTGCTCAAGTTCTTTGCTCTTGTTCATTGGCTCAAATTGACTCAAACCTGTTAGCAATGGATACGGCGTTTAAAATGAAACTGCATGTTACTAAATTCTGGAAACGAAATCTGGTTTTCAATCAAAATGTGGGTTCTACAACAAAGCGCGAATCCCTCTTACAAATTTGGTTTCCACGACAAATTTAACCACTGCATATTAGGGCTGTAAATATATTTTTTTATTTCATTGGTAAAAATAAGTATGCTATATGAAGTTTTAGTTATATATCGACAAAAAATATAACTGGACAATTATTCATTCATATTTACAAGCAAAAAAATTGTCCGTTGAAATTGAATGTAACCAAGTTACTGTAACTGTGTAAAGTAAGCTGAATAAAATATATTTGAAATTAGCGCCTAAATCAAACTGAGATCAATTCAAGCTTTTAAAAAGAGCGTTGATTACAAAGAAAAATTCTGATTGATTTGGATCAATTTCAAATCGATCCAAATAAAACTGAAATCTAAGCCACAAAAGATTGATCCCAACTAATTTTAAATCGATTTCAATTGATTTTTTTAACATAAATTATTCTAACTTGAAGCACTCCTATACAAGTATGATAGTCGCTAAAATTTAGACTGGAGATCTGTTCTGTTACCCGGCACAAAACTTGTAAGTATACTACTTTCAAAACTTGATCATTTTGCGTGAATCTGATTGAATGATTGAAATCAAAATTAGAAGAACAGATTTAGTGACCCCAATTGAGTCCATAAAAAAAATCCATAGACCTTTAACTGCTCTAAAACAATTAAAAAGGAATCCATGCATATTTTCGAGCTCAATATCTGGATTTTATTGTGCATTTTTTTGATTTGTTGCATAGATTTTGCCCAAAATCTCATTTACAAAGCTGATTTTTTACAATTTTTTTGCATCTTTTTGAGCTCAAAATTTGATTTATTTCGACCATTTTCTTGAATTGTTGCTTAGGTTTTTACCCAAAATCTGACTGACAAAGATGATCTTCAATGATTTCATTGGGTATTTTGGAGCTTTAAATTGGAATTACGCGAACCATTTTCTTGATTTGTTACAGGGGTTTTTGCCTTTAATCTGATTTACATTGATAAATTTCTATGATTTTGTTGCTTAGTTTTGAGCTCGAAATCTGACTTCTTTAAACCATTTTGTTGATTTGTTATATTTGTTGCATATATTTGAGCTCAAAGTTTGACAAAATTTGATTGATTTCGACCATTTTTTAAGACTTTTGCCTATAACCTGCTTCAAAATAATGAGTTTCTATGATTTCATGGCATTTTTTGAGCTCAAAACTGATTTATGTGGAGCATTTTGTTATATTTTTCAGAAATTTTTTGTCAAAAATCTGATTTACAGAGACGTTTTTAAATGTTTCATTGGTGTTTTTGAGCACAAAATTTGTTTTTTTTTTGACAAGATTTTAAATTGGTACATATGTTTTAGCCCATAAACTGATTGTCAATGGTATTTTTCTATGATTTGATTTCGTTTTTTTTGAGCTCAAAATGTGATTTTTGTGGATCATTTTTAAAATTTTTTACGTAGGTTTTTGCCCATAAATAACCAGAATTACAATAGTGATTTACTTTGATTTCAATGCGTAAATTTGAGCTCAAAATTTTATTTAAATGGATCAGTTTTTGATTTGTTACGTATGATTTTGCCCAAAACTTGACTTGCAATGATGATTCTATGATTTGGTTGCATAGATTTGAGCTCATAATTTGACAAAATTTGATTCATTTCGACCGTTTTTTTAATATGTGACATAGATTTTCATCATAATTTGACTGGTAATGATGATTTTTATGATCTCATTGCCTGTTTTTGAGCTCAAAATCTGTTTGTGTTGACCATTTCCTGGATTTGTTACACAGGTTTTTGCCCATAATCTGAGTTACAAGGATGTTTTTCTATGACTTCATTTCTTTTTTTGAGCCCAAAATCTGATTCATATGGACCATTTTCTTGATTTGCTACATAGATTTTTGGCATAAAGTTTGACTTATAATAATCATTATCTATGATTTCATTGCATGTTTCTGAGCTCAAATTCTGACTTATATTGATTATTTTCCGGATTTGTTAAATGGGTTTTGCCCAAAATCTGATTTTTAAAAATGTTTCTTTTTGCTTTCACTTCAATTTTTCGAGCCTAAATTCTGATCATTGCTAACCATTTTTTGTTTTTAACAAAAGTTTTTGCCAAAAATCTGATTTACAATGACAATTTTTTAAAAATTTTCAATTGAAATTTTTGAGCTCAAATTGAATTATTTTAACCCTTTTCTTGATGGTATATAAAGTTTTTTTTGTCGATAATCTGTTTCACGAAAATGATTTTCTCTAATTTTATAACATACTTTTGAGTTCAAAATCTGATTAATGAGGATAATTTTCCTGAATTCTGCATAATCTGGCACGCGTGTTATTAATCAAAAAGTCGAGAATGGTATATTTCAATGAATTTTTAAATACGATATTTTTTTTGGTGTGTTAGCAAACATATTGATTTAAATCGATTGGAAAGTGGATTTTGTAGACAGACACCTAAATCGATCTGCTCAGGGGTATTTACAAAAACTACAAAACCGATTTCAATGGATTTTAGCAAGATTCAGATGGATTTATGTGAGATTCAGATGGATTTTAAAGAGCCAGAAAATCCATCCAAATCGATTGAAAATAGTTTGCAGACAATTAAATCGGTCCAAAATTTCCAAGAATCATCCAATTAAATCGATTTAAAATTCAAGTTAGATCTATTTAAAATCAATTTAAGTCAATCCGAAACCAATTTCGTCAGTGCTGGAAGCGTGTCCTTGAACAATAATTGTTCTGATTAAATAAATGTTTTTTGTTCTAAAAAATTGTTTTGTATTTATTGCCAATATATTTAATAACAATATATTGGCAGTAATATATTGGCTTCGCATAGATATAACGGCTTGCTTATGAGTTCCGCAACCTATGATATGAATCTCGCATATTTTTGCTGCTGGAGAAAGGAATCCGCCGTGGAATCCAAGAATGCCTTGTTGAGGAATCCGCATGCTAGGGCACAACAATTAGTTTGGCCTTCTGATGTAAACAGGCTATTTTTGTTGGTTTTCTATTGATTTTACATAGAGGTATAAAAAAATGTTTAGGTCAAAAATGCGAGACGGTACCAAGGAAGAAGGAGAAATCGTCATGAAATTCATTGAGCAGATGAAAGAAATGGGTTACAAGGCCAGCCCGGTTGTCCGTCAAAACAAAAACTCTAAATGGTACGCGGCTAAGAATGTTCTTTCCTATGATAAGTTGTTTAAGCGGCCTACTGACGTATTGTGGCATCGATTGTCATAAAATTCAGCAGCAAAAAAACCTGAAAAATAATGCGATGTTCATATTACGACGGCGACCCGATGCTTCTGTAATAATTGCATAATATGTTCCTATTTGTAAATTAATCACGTTCAATTGTAAACATAACTGGCTGACGAGTTTTGCCAAAAATAAAGAGTTTTATACTTTGTTAGTAGCAGCATACGATGAATGAATTGTTCTTTCAATCTTTTGTTGGGATTTTATTGTTTTTTCTTCTTTTTATAATCAAATTCATGGGACCAACTTAACATCTTACCCCGAAATCGAAACCCATTTATATGGAGGAAGTTAACGTGGCTCCAAAATGGAATTAGCCGACAATCAGAATTGAGTATTTTTAACGCAGTGCGAAGCAAATTTGATCCAAATTAAACTTGATATTAACTCTCATAGGCAAAGGACTCATGGGCGAAGGAGCGAAAACAAAAACAGCCGAAAGTCATTATAATAAATCATTTATTAAAAATGCATCAATTGTCGCACAACTAAGAGAATTCAAATGAAGCAAAATTCTGCTTCTTTTTTAACGAAACCCTAGAAATTTTAATATATTCCAATTCGCCGGCGGTCAGTGACAATTTAAAAGTTTTTCGTATTTTTCCGGTTTTATATTTGACCAATATTAGTATTCAATCCCTGGAAACATTAATCTTGTTTGAGATTTTCACGCTTTCTTTCCAATTTTTGGAATACTTTTATCTGATTGGCTGATGTTTATTTTCGCCCGTTCGGTCCTTCGCCATGAGGGATCCTACCCTTAACTTGGCCTTTTTGGGGGGAAGATGTTAACTTGATGTAAACCATGTGCTTCCCATTTTAGACTGGAGTGTCAGCAGGACTGCTTCTGCTGGGTACGTTTAACAATGCCGAAGTGCAACAGTGCTGAAACTGAAAATGTTTTCAAAGTACCAAAAATTGCGGAAGTTTAAAAATTTTGGGTTGTTTGCAAATTAATGGTAATTTTCTTGAAAACTGTTTTGTTTGGAGCAAAATTGAGAAGAAAATTCGCTTGGGAATTTTTTTCAACAGGCTAACTTAATTCAATTAAAATGGCAATTTATGACTTTTTATTTCTCGTCATTTTAATTAATTTACTTGTCAAAGATTTGAAATGATTCAAAAACAGTATTTAAAGCAAATTTTCAGCACTGTTGATCAACATTTTGATTTTCGGCACTGTTGTACTTTGGAACTATTGTGCTGCCCCAAAAATTTTCCGCAATTCATTAGTCATAAAAAATGATTTCTAATTAATTATTTTGTCAGTTTTGAACTTATTGCATCAAAATCTGTCGGAAGGAAAAAAATTCCGTCGAAAAACTTTATTAAAAAAATAAAATTGTTCTGAGTAAAAAAATGTCAATAGGACATATGTATTTCCTGACTTTTAAAAAAAGTTTTAGTTTTTATTCACGCATTGAAGAAAGCAATGACCATAATCTTGAAGTGTGCTTCTGAAAAAAAAATTATTTTTTTTTCATTATCAGTAAAAATTTCAAACAAAGCTAATCCTAATGCAGACTACAACAGTTTTTCTGTGTCTGTTAGTTGCTACCCGTACCTAACGGAGGCTGTTTCTCTAGCTACAAATGGAGAATATAGATTATCTAGCCATTTGCTCGTATTTTTTAACTGAGACCAATCTATTTTTTCTTAATTAAGAGTTAAACATTTTCTGCAAAAAATAACCATAAGTCAGTTGACTGCTCATTAACACCGAGATAAACATACTTCGAGTATACACTATAGTCGTTGCAGTACAATGCAAATTAACATTTGTTATATCAAGTGTTATTTTGCATTAGATTGCTAAAATTATTTGCAGCAACACCACGAGACTTTTCTTAAGCTAAAAAAAAGACTATTTTTAGCTACTTTTTTGATCAGATTTAAGATGTGAGATAAAAATATTTAGAAAAAAAACCGTTTTATTCAATAATTTCATAAAAATATTCTGACTGGAAATTTAGATTAGATATAAAGTATTTCAGGTCAGAAAAAAAAGAAATTTTTCTGGTGCGCGTATTAAGCTCATTAAAATTTAAAATTACTTTGCATTATCGATCGATCAAGGGCCTGATGACACTATTCATTGTATATCATCAATGCCTATTTAAATTAAGAATTGATGAATGAGTATTGATTAAAAAAACAAAAAGGACGTCTGTAATTTTCTGCTATAAATAGAAAACTTGAACAAAACAATATAGCGCAGATGCATTATTGAAATCAATGGAATTTTTTTCTACTTAATAGTTCAATTAATGACATAAAAGTACAATCTAAAACTGAGTAGACTTTTTGGAAAAACCAACTAAACCAGTTAATATGAATGCCCAAATATGATAAAGTTTGTTTTACAAAGCGGAGTAACGTTAAGATCAATTTTAAAAACAAAATGGTCCAGAAGACTTAACTTTGTCTTAGAATGCTGCCGTTATTACGAAACTTTCATTGTTTTTTTTTTGCCCAATCAGCTATGTAAAAGATGTTGTCATTGATGTCGTTGATCCACTGTCTCAGCATCCATTGATATTTTACAAAGCCATGACCGCATCAAAACTGGGTTTGCACTGAAAAAAAAACAATCATAAAACCAATTCATCTTGTAATTATTTTGAGTGTTTTTCTTTTCCCTTACTGTTAACTAAGGCAACACAATGGCTTACTTCCGAGCTACTAACACATGCTTGGCTTATCAAAAACGCGCAGCCATAATTGCGCTTTAACTGAAGGGTATAGTTGTCATCTTTTTCAATAATAACGCATAAAATTTTCTAAGCAGTTACAAAGCCCTAGAAGACATTTACAACTAGCTTCCACTATAATTAGCAGTCACTTTAAACTTAACTTGCAGGTCCAATGCAGCTAAAGCTGCTCCTGAAAATTGTCAATTTTCATCTTTAACAAAAAATTAGGTTGGATGAATGGATGATTAGTTGGTTGTAGGTATGGCTAAATGAATAAATGGATGGATTGAAGGCAGGATGGGTGGGTGGATACAGGGATGAAAGCATAGGCGTATGGCTAAATGGATGACTAGACGGCTGATTGGATGGATGGTTGGAGTGATGGATGATTGACTGATGGCTGCATCGAAGGTTGACTGGTTTGATTGTTGGATGACGGGTTGGATGGATGACTGAATTGGTGAGAGCATCGATGAATGCGCCAAAGGGATGGATGACACGTTGGTTGCATGACCCCGTCGATAGATGGCTAGATCGATGATCGTTGATTCGTGGGATGAATTATTAGCTAGATGGATGCATGGCTTGATGGACCAATGATGAACAGCTGCATGGATGACGGCCTGAATGTCTGAATGGTTTGCCGGAAGGATTGTCGGATAATTGATGACTGGATGAGATGGTTGGATCGCAGATTGAACGGACTAATCGACGGCTAGATGGATGGCGGGTTAATGGATGGCCGAGTGAGTAGGTGACTGGGAATATGGAGGTGGGATAAGGGGATCGATGAAAGCATGAGCGAATAGATGGCTAGATAGCTGGTTGAAAGTAGAGCTGGTTGACAAAATGAATGGCTTGAGTGATGGCTGAGTTTATGGATAACTGCTTGGATGTATGAATGGCTAGTTGGTTGAATTGGTGGTTAGATGGATGACTGGTTCGTTAGATGACTACATAGATAGGTGGCCGGATAGATGACTGGATGGCTTGATGAAAAGATGGATGACTTAATGAACGTTTGGCTGGTTAAATGGATAAAGATTGAGTTGATGCATGAATGGCAGGATAGTTGGGGAGCTGATTGGATTGATGACTAGCTAGATGGTTAGATGGACGGCTTGTTAGACAGATGCTTGGATGAAAGAATGGTTCGATATATGAAGTGATGACTTGATGAATGATTAGCTAAAGGAATGGTAGAGTGGATAGCTGGAGGATAAATGATTTGATGTCTGAATGAATGAATGGTTTGATGAATGAATGTTTTGATGAACGAATGGTTTGATGAATGGAGGGCTGATTGGAAGGATCACTGGATGGATTGATCGACGGATTGAGGTATCGTTTTATTATTGATTCCATGGATAGTTGGTTCGATAGATAAATAGTTGAATTGATGCATGGCTTGATGAAAAGATGATTGAACGGAGGGAAGGATCGAATTCTAGATGAAAATGTAGCTAGTTGGACGGATAGCTTGTTTAAAAGTTCATAAGATAGAAGCATGAAAGGCTAAATCGCTCATTAACTAGCAAATAAGATGACTGACAAGATTTGAACCGTTGTCCTTAGGGGACTGAAGTTTCTAAGATAATTTAGGAACACCCCGCCATAGAACCATTTGACAATTTTTTTAGTCTTAGTTTTCGTTTAGTTTTAAAAAGCTGGAACAAGGATACCTTTTCGGACTATAGCTGAACCTGATATCAACTCTATTCGAAATCAACTGAACTTGTCATCAGGGTCAACAAATTAAGGGTCAATAAAGGGTCAACAAATTAAAATTTTGAGAACTGTTTTTTTTTTAGTTTCATTTTTTTGAGAGTTTTGAAAAATCAAAAAAAAACATATATCAAAAAATAAAAAAAAAGTTGAGCAGTCTTATCTGAAAACCAGATATTAAGTTTTTCAAATTTACTTGACAGCACCTCATCATTTTTAAATTAGTGAGTTGAAAAAAAGACAAAGAAAACGGCATATCTCGAAAAGCATCATCATTTGGGCAGTTATATTTGAAAACCAGATTTGTGAACTCTGATAACGACTCGCCGTAGATTTGAGAACTTTAAATATCAATCAAAAAATTTCATTAAAAAATTATCAAACCATAACAAAGGCATATCTCAAAAATTTTGAGCTTTAAAGCAGTCAAATTTAGAGCCAATACTTGAAACCCATAAAACTATTGCAATTATAGAGTTAAGAAATTCAAATTTTATGAAAAATGTGAAAGCTAAATTTGTCAATAACTTTTTCACAATCATTAAAAAAGTCACATTTCGGAAACTAAAAAAGTCACGAAAGTTCCAAAAAACGGTTTAAGGTAAATTTTTCACCAGTTTAAGCAACCCGTGGCTTACCAGTGACAACACTCCAGATTAGATTTGCTATTATCAAACTTGTTGAATAAGTTGCTGAAATGGACAATGCTAATTACAAAATGAATCCAGCCTCCTTACATTACATCTCTTCTCTCCTTAAACGCTGGTATCACGGATACAATTTTAAAATTGGGCCTTGCAATCAAACTGGCATTCATAATTTTGAAGAAAAAAAAAAGCAAAATTACTTCAGCATTGCAAAATACGCTATAACTTGAACATGCTTAAAAAGTTCGTTAAACATGAAACGTTTAATATACTGAAACAAGTTGAGCCTTAAGCTTTAATAGGGCGAGCCAACTTGAATCCTTTCTGTCCAATTTGGCAACTTAGTTACTAGTAGGTGTTTGGATATTTCAGATGCTGAGTGGATGGGCAGGGCTTGAAAAAGAGCAGGAGTAAAAATTTTTACTCAGTAACTACAGATTTTTTTTACCAGAGACATGAATATCAAAATTGCTCAACACCGACAGCTATGGAAAAAAAACATACAAAGCTTAGATGCTGCCTGATCATATGCAGTATGACTAATCAAAAATTTGTTATGTCTTTTGTTATCTCAAAAACTTTTGTCATTTTGACAAGGTCATAAAAATTACTCAACATCAAAAACTGTGTTTACAAATGTTGCTTTGTTCAAATTTTGGCTCACCATAAGTATTATAACTCATCAAGGTTAAAATATTTGATCTGTTGCTTCAGTGCCTTTTGATTTTTTACCATAAAAATGAACATGAAAAAGGCTCAGCATCAAAAACTGGTTTCAAAGAACATTCGTTGGTCAACTTTTGCCTCATCATATGTTTTGTGACTAATCAAGGTCAAGATACATCATCTTGTTTTTCAATTATTATCAATTTTTTTATCATTTTCATAAACTTAACTAACTTTTGCTCGGCATCAAAAATTATATTTGAAAAAAATTTTACCTCAGTTTTAGTATGACTCATCATTATTTTTTTCTGGCAATTTTTTGGCCCGAAATCAAATTTTAAGATTTTTTAAAAAATTTTTTGCATTGAAAGGAGTCTACTAATCTCTGCAATCAAAATTCAGAGAAATTGAGTGCTGCAAAACCGACAGAACGGAAGTGTTTTTTTTTACCAATTGCCACAAGTCTTAAAACTTTTTGCTATGCCATGATATTACAGTTAACCCAATTTATTTGTTGTACCTGATTTTGTCGGAAACAAGTGTTTACTTAAAAAACGTAAGCCGCGAATAACCTCAAAAAGGTGACAAATCGAGGAGAAAAAAAATGTTTTTTTTTCTTTAATATTGCCTGTATTGGCACTTGTATACTTGTTTGATTCTGTGAGAAAACTAGTTTAGATTAAACCGCAGTGCAATAAAATAATTTAACAATAACTTTTCAGCTTTCAAAAAATGATTCGCACCATCATGGAGCTTTTTGACCAAATTTAGTATAACTTAAAATCAAATTATGGTGTAGAAAAGAATGAAATGCGCAGATATACAAAAAAATTTCAGTCTTCAAACTCGATGGTTGCTGTTGAATCATATTTGAAGACAAATTTGCCGGCTTTTTAAAGAATCACTGATGCAAAAATAATTTTTAAATTGAGAACTCAAAATTTAAATGCGGCAATCAGCTGTTATTCTCGGTCCAGTGACCAAAAATAGCAAGAAAATATGATAAAATAGGCTCCACTTTTAGATGAAGCTGGATAATTATTCCAAAGAAAATAAACATTATACGAAAAAAATCTTGGTTTTTTTTTCAGTATACCAGGGAAAGTTGCGAAGCAATAAAGTGCTGTAACATAATAGGTATTGAATTTTTTTTGCTAGTTTTACAACAAAATTTTAATTGAACCTGAAAAACTTGCAGTCTAACCAAGTTTAAAATTTTAATTGAGTTACAGATTTTCACTCAAAGAGTGAAACACCTAAGGTTCAATTGAAAAAAGAATAACTCAGAAGAAATGAATTTTTTTGTATTTTGTAGTACCTTGTTTTGATTTTTAGTTTGGGTTTGACAAATGATAGGAAACAAGACTCGATAATAACCTCCGAAAAATGACAAACTAAAACAAGGATAGGCGGTTACTGCGCAAGTAGCACAGAACGTTCCGACCACAGTTTTAAAAAAATACAAAACAAAGTTTTCTCAAGTTGTTGTCGTTTTTTTTCTAATTTTTTTTTCAGAATCTGAACAAAAAATTAGAGCTTAGGCATATTTGAGAGTCTTGTCATTGTAAATTAGGTCAATCGGAAAAAAATTAGAAAAAGCTCAAAAACTTTTTCAAATTTTTTTGCGGGAATTTTCTGAATGTTCAAGTTTTTGATTCCCAAAATTGTGCTGAAAAACGGCTCTAATAAGGCTTAAATGAGCTATTACAATTACTACCTACTTAACTAATTAGGGCACTCGAGGCACTTAGCACAGTGGTAAGGCGTTCACTTTGAAATCGTCAGATCGTGTATTCGATCCCATGCCATGGCAATGATAGTGTGTGAGGACAAGCTCTCACTTGATCCCCAGCTTCAGGTCTACCACAACCTGACCAAATTTGGCTGCAATAGTGGTACCACGTGAAAGTTCTAGACGCAAAAAAAAACGGCCTTGAGTAGAATGAACTGAACTGCAGTAGATTTTCAAATAGATTGAAATATATATACTTTTTTCAGCTGTAGACTTTGCTGACATTCTCTAAACCTGGTTGACTTTAGTTTTTTGTTAAGGGTTTTGTGGAAAAATTTTTTTTGTTGACCTTACACTAATTTTGAAAGGTATTTAAAAAAAGATTATTTTCTTGAAAACTATTCCTATTGATCACAAGTCTGACTGAGTATCATTATTTATATTTAAAAAAAAATAGTAAATTATATAAAATCCACAAAATTTTTCATCAACCTCATCACCTTAGAGATTGCACTCGTTGATTGCTCAACAAAATAACACAGTCTGGAATGTGGGGAGATAATAAAAATGGACTATCCTTGACAGGACTGTTAAAGGCTTACTGATAGCTCCTCTGCGATTCGCAGGAACTACAATTATTATTATTAATTAGTTCTAATTAGCTCGAAATTAGACCAAAAACCGAAAATATCCAACCGATTTTTCTCTACACTATGAAAACTTTTAGAAATACTTTAATGTCGTTCAAATCACGATTGAAAGTTCTTCAATATGATATATAACTCAAAACTGTCCAATGATTATTTGTGGTAGCTGATTTTGCGCGGAAAACAAAAAAAAACTAAAACACCCGAATACAACTTACACTAATATTTGACTGAAAATATCAACATTGGTGAAACTTACAGAAAACAATTGAACTATGCCACCAAAACTAGGATAGTTGTAGAAGCTCTATTTCTCCAAAATTACAAACTCAAATCTTATTTTTCATTGAAAATCGATAATGACTATGCTTATCTTCACATGAGCTTAACAAGTCACGTCCAAATAAGGCACGATTTTACCGAAAAAATTTGAATACATTTTAAAAATACTTAAAAACGATAAGTACTGAAACTGAAACGTGCATCGTTTGCTCAGACAAATCTTATTTATTTCGAGTTTGATTTGTTTTAGTTGATAAAAGTTGTGCAATCGGAGTTGAGGTGATTTGCGTTTTGAAAAACTTACATCTAAATGGTTTCAGCATAGATATAATGATATAAAGTTGATTGCAATTAAATTATCTGAAAATCCAGTTATGAAATGTTTGCTAATTTTTTTCTAGAATTAGAAAATCTTAATAATGAATGGTTGACTAAATTAACAAAAAATGGGAAACTCTCAAATTATCTACTAAAAAAGAAAATTCTGAATGGCGTTTTTGCAAGCAAAAAAAAGTTTGTAGAAAAAACGAAGTAGCTACATAGCATCAATTTGCCTAAAATTTTAATTTTGTAGAGACAAAGCAATTGTTCAAAGCTCTTTTTTTGTTGTCATAAATAATTAGATCAAACAGTTTTTTTTCAGACAAGAAGCATATGAAAGTTTTCAATTATCAAACTTTGACAAAAACTGAACTGACTTATTCGAATCATATTTACTTAGGTGGCTACCTGCTAAGTCAAACATACGTCCAGAAGACTTTTTTTTTCATTAAACCGACTATAAAGAAGTAAGTTTTTTAAGGAGGCCGATGTTTAGAGCAGGAAGAAAAAATTATGTTGGAGCAGGAAGCGCTATTCTTGACTTAATGAACAGTAAAATATGAGAGAAACATTTTTGTTAATTGTTGGATACTTTCTGTTTAAAGCATCAATATTTGGTTGTTGTTTTTTGTCTTTATCAAAAAATTTTAGAAATTTTTTTTTCTCAGTTGATTGCACTCGTTGATTTTAATCACTTGATTACAGTTTTATATGTAAAATTATGATGTGAATTTTTATCTTGCGACTCTTTGTGAACTCTTCCTGTACTTTGTATAATTTTTTGATAAAAGAGTGTCCTGCTTTTAAAACGAGAAGTTGTTGAATTTTAGCTAACAATTTTGTTCATGTTAGACATGTGCCTGAAACTATTATTATAACTCCACCGATCAAGTTGTTTTAGCCTTCTTTTCATTTTGATTGGAGGGGAGTTAACAAGCTTCTTATCGACAGAAAACAGTACTATGGTCAAAGAATGTCCACGACAGTTACCAATCAGCTGTTGAAATCGAAATAAATTGTTAAGATTAATTTTTTAATCTATCAGCAAAAAAGATTTTCGTGTACAAAATTACCTTGAAAAAGTCCTAGAGAAAAGATTTGAAAATGCAATTTAAAAAAATGTCAGTGTTTTTTTTCAGCTGAAGCTAATGCGGGGGAGGGTTCTCATGCTTGAAGGACCGAATGCTTGAAAAATTTCACTCAATCAAAATCGCTAAGCGTTTCTATTGGCTAACTGCCTTTCACAAAACCGAAGTCAAAAAATGTATTAAATCAGTGGAAAATAATCAAAAATATTACAAATTGCGGGTTACAACTGCATTCCTGTTCAGATAATTTTCAAGATTCTCTCATCATTTTCAAGATCTAATGATTTAAAAATCATAAGAATTTTCCAGTCTTGAAAACTTATCTGCTTGTTATCTATCGGTCAATAATAACACTAATGACCTGTAATTATTTTCTTGATTTACTTTGAGATTTTGAATACCCAATTCTGATTGGCTGAAAGTAAGTTGAAATTAATTTCAAGCATTCGGTCCTTCAAGCATGAGGGACGCCACCCTAATGCGTATAAAGCAAAAGTTCATTTATGAAACCTCAATGTGCTAGAAGATAGCTTTTACTGTCCCGACTTTCGATACGAAAGTGACGCAATATTTGTGCTCGGGGTGGGTTTTTTTTTCTTCAGACAAATTTCGACTTTTTAACTAGCCATTTTTGACGGAATTTTTTATATCATTCAAAAGGTTTTGTTGTTTTGAGCTCAAATTTGAAAAAAAATATTTAACCTGTGATCATTTTTCGCAAAGTTATGAGGGTTTAAAGATTGCCATTTTGACCAATTTGGGACAATTAACGCGCAATATAATTCTCGCTATTAACGCGTAAGCGGAGAGTTAATCCTTCTTAGAAATCGTTCCAAATTGGTTAAAAGAAGCTTATTTGCCATAATTGGTTTGTTACAAGGAGCTAAATGTATCCTTTTGTATTTTAAATGGCGTGTGGGGGGATGATTTTCATTTAAAAAAATTCAAATTTCAGAAAAAATTTTTTTTTTCATTTTGTTTTATTTCATTGAATTTTTTAATGTTATTACTGCTCCATAAACCTTAAAAGGCAGTCGGAACTTTCAGGGCTTCGCCCCGATACGAGCAGTCTTGTTTATTTTTACAAGATATTGACTAGTAGGATGAATTACAGCTGACGGTTGAAGTCTAATAAGCACTGATGTGTTAAAGATGATGCCCAATGTTTGATGGGTGAAAATATTTAAAAAGTCTTGAGACTAAATCATAAGCAAGAGAAAATGAAGGACAACTAAAAATTGGAACTTATCTGAAATTAACGTCTCAAAACCACTCACTTTTGTGCATTTGGGTTTTTTTTTTTCATTTTTTCAGCAGCGTAACTTGTTCTTGAACTTCATTTTATCAGTTTTTTTATCAACGTTTAAATATTATTCAAAAACAAGTGAAGGCTGCTTAAACAGAAGCAAAACTTTAAGCTCAAAAACAATTTAAACAAATATTAATACTTGAACCTCAATTTCAAAAAATTGTAGTCCAAGAATGATTGCTTTGAAAACTCAAGCATTTATGTAGTGTTTTTAGGGACCGAGAAACCAAGATTAGCAAAACTTGAAATCGTTAAGTTCCTGTCCTTTTTGCTGAGTTAGTGATCTATCTCTTATGACCTCATGATTAAAAAACTAAAGTCGGGTATCATGATTAGTGTCTTTGATGCTGCAGAACGCCACGATTAGGGGTAAGCAGTTAAACTCTTTTTCTTGCTTGATATGGCAGTTATCTCAGGGATACATTTTCAAACAGCATTGGAATGACAAAATCAACTGAGATTAAAAAAATATAACAGTTTAAAATACCTTGATTTTTTTTTCGAATATACTAACAGCAGAACTGCACTGTTTATATAAATTTCTTACTTTTAAACGCATACTTTTCAATTTTTCTCAGGATTATTTTTTGAGTTTAAAATTTGCGCAATCAATAACAAAAATATCTAATATCTTTACCGTTGAAATGCACATTTTTTTTTGGGACTGATTGAAAAGATTACACTATGCTACGTAGAGCTCAAAAAAATTATCACAGTTTTCCGCAGCTTTTTTTGCTTCTGAATGATCGCAAAGTTCCGAAACGGTTGTTATCATTCTCCTCCGAGCTGTGCATAGCATCGTGTAATCTTTTGAATCAGTCACAACAAAATGTCCCTTTTTTTCTCGAAAAAATCTCAAAACTTAAGCGCTGAGAAAAAGTTCTGAATTTCAACAAAAAGCTCTTTTGCTGACAAAATCAAACATATGAAGCAAATGAGTTAGTTGTTTTGAGACGTCAATTGCTGATAGCTTCCAACTTTCTATTCTCGTTTTTTTCCTGTTCATTATTTAGTCTCGAACTTTCGCTCATCAAACACTGCGGCTCATTATAATTAGCGCTTCCGAGATACTAAATCAAATAACTTTGAACTCAGCGAAAAAAAATACGAATAACTTACTTTTAATTGCTGAGAAAATTTGACTTTGATAGCGTAATGGTCAAAAAATTAGTAACTTTTGAGATAGCAAAAGATTTAATAGGGTCTAGATAAGTTATAGCAATTATAATGAGCCAAAAACAAAGCTATGTAATTTTTTTTTATCAGAGCTCCTGATACTGATCAGATTTTGTAACCAGCTTCTTCTGTTGCAAATTTTTAATTTATTTGATAGCAGTTGATTTAGGATGAATTTTATGAGTCGTACTGCATATTATGAGGCAAAAAGCCATCAATTTACTTTTTGAGCTTAATTTTAGATATTGAACACCATGTTCAAAGCTATGGTAAAAAATTTAATAGTCAGTGAGATAGCACATGGCGTACGATGACCTTGGTGAGTCATACTTTAATTCAGAGAAATTTTTTCAATTTTTGACGTTGAGCAACTTTTGTTCATATCTATGATAAAAAAGATTAAAGTGTTTGAGATAGCAGATGATTTAACATGACTTTTTTAGGTGTAACTGCACTTGATGAGCAGAACAAAGCATACTTTTTCAAACATAATTTTTATGCTGAGCATCTGTTATGTTCATGCCTATGGTTAGAAAAACAAAAATCTTTGAATTATAATGTCATAAAAGCTCGATGTAACATAGTACATATGATAAGTCGAAAAAGTAATGTTTTTGAACAAAAATTTTTCGAGCAACTTTTTTTTCATGCTTATGGTCACAAAGCTAAAAAATGAAGAGACAGCAGATGTAACATGTTTTTGATGAGTAATATTACATATGATGAGGCAATTTTTGAGAAAAAAGTTTTCGACGCTGAGTAACTTTTAACTTCATGCGTATCGTTAAAAATCAATAGTTAGTGAGATATCAGATAATGTAACTTGACCTTGATTAGGAGAACATATGATGAAGCAAAACTTGGTCAATGAAAGTTTGTCCAAACTAGTTTTTGATGCTGAGCATCTTTTATATTCATGTCATGGTGAATAAGTTGAAATACATTCCGAAATCAGATGCTTTAATTTGACCTTGATGAGTCATACAAAGCAAAATTTTGTAAACATAGGCGCTACGCGCAATACACCGAAGGCATAGAAACTGAAGCAAAAACCAAACAACTTGAACAACTAATAATTGAAGAATAACAGTTCTAGAACAAAAAATCGTAATAATATAAATAAATGAAAATAAATAAATTAAATAAATACACACGCAGAAATAATAAAAGCAAAACTAAATGAAAGAAAGAATAATTAAATAAATAAACAAAACACGTGATAAAAATAAACAAAAATAAATATGTACATACATAAATTATAAATAAATATAAGCAAACTAAACATAATTAAATAAATAGAAGAACAGATAATTAAATAAATAAAGATGAACAAATAAAGAAACAAACATACGCAATCACGTGACATAGCGCGATATAGTCCAGCCCACATGATAATTGATAACTGTGGACGTTATTTGTCGACACTTGACAACAGACAACATTAAAAAAAAAACCCGTTACACGATACCATAACACCTTGACTAAAGTCTTCGGTGTAAATATAAAATTTTTGATAATTAGAAACTTTTATGTTCATATGTATGGTCAAAAAATAAACTGTTTTCGAGATTTTGAGATGCCAGACGGTGTAACATGTTTTGAGGAGTCATAATACATTTGATGAGGCAAAAATCGAATCCAGAATGTGTTTTCATGCTGAGCAAATTCGATGTTCATGGCTGTGGTCAACTATAATTCTTCCAAAATACCGTCATTTTTTCCAAACATGAAATTTTTCCAACCTTGTTTTTTAACCGTGATACAAAAAACTCATAGCAACTTTCTTATTGAACCCACTATTTTGAATTTGACAGCGCAGTTTTCGAGACAAATGGAAAAAAGTCCAAAAAATGCAAATTTCAAAAATTGTACAGATTTTAAAACGCTTAATTGTTCGCCAAGAAATGAGAATAACATCTTTTCTGCTAAGACGAATAGCAAAACCAGTTCTTTCGAATAAACATTCCGCATCAGATTTGGTACTCCTTTTTGACAAAACAAACTGCACTCTTTTTTGTAATCACTTTTCTCAAATAAACAAAAAGCTCAAAATTTTTTCTAAAACAGGATAAAAACACTGTTTTTCATGCTTCAATCCTTTTTCTCAGATTTGACAGAGTAGTTTCTGTGAAAAAGGAATGTAAAATTTAGGTTAGGCCATAAATATGTTAATAAAAAAATAGGGCATGCTTTTTTATGCAGGGAAATTCCTTAGAGAAAGCTTTTCTGATTGATACCTTGATCTCAGAGTTAGTTCAGTTTCACAAAACAGGAAAAGCCAAAAAATGGGTAAATAAATCTCACTAACAAAATTTTGCAGGGCATAGAACATCAGATAAATTAAAAACAGATAACCGGAATAAGCTGGCACAAAAAAAAACAGAGGATAAGCCGTTTTTCTTCATTATAAATGGTTTTTCATTAAACAAGAAATAGCCACCAATAAACCAGAAACAAATATATAAAATTTCGAGGCCAGATTTGAAACTCTTGAGGGTAACCTGACAGCACACCAGTATAGCGTTAAGAATATCAAGTTCCTTTACATTTTTTTTATCTGAAATTTCTGAAAATAAAAATAAAAATCTTACGACACGGCATATCAAGGAAACTATAGGGTTTTAAGCAAGACAAGACAAGACAAGACTTATAACCCCAGAGAGTACTCTGAGATTACCAAACAATAGAGTTGGAAATTTTAGGTTTTCTGAAGAAACAAATCGTTCAGCAGAATTTTTATAGCAAAGCAATCTTGAGTCTCATTTACGGAAATAAGTGGCTCAAAACGTTTACAAATTTCTTCGATACAGGAAAAAATACTGTCAGAGGACACTGAATCATTTCAAAACCGCAGACACGTTCTCTAAAAAGTTTATTTATTACGTCTTGGAAGTTTTACGAAACAATTAAAATCCAGAAAGTTTTTCTGTCACCCGGTTGTTTTATGGATACAGCATCTTGGGATTTAAAAATTATCTTATTTGAACTAAAACAACTACTGGTAAAAACAGAAGCTAAATTCAGGTTTCAACTTTGTTTTATATCAGTTGAATTTATGAGCCACTCAAAATGGTTCAACAGTTTTCTGGTTTTTATCAGGGATCCTTTATTATTAACAATGTTTTGAATATAAGTTTTTATCAATTTTTTTTGTTTTCATGAATTTTACAAACATGAAATCCTTGTAGAGTACGAAAACGTTGAAGATAGTCAGATGAAAAAAAACATACATTATTTGCTCCAGAAAAATGCTTCAAAAACCCACAGCACCGTTTTCATAAAAATGATCTTTTAAGTTTTCTAGAATTGAAACTACGAAATTCCGCAGAGCCAGTTTTCTGAAGACCACATACTTTGACTCAAATCAATTAGGAGTGTTTCATGATTGGTACAATCGCAGGTCACGAGTTATTTGTACCAAAATATTAGGCAACAACTATCGCAAATCGTCCAAGTCCCTATTTTCACAAAAAAACACTCGCAAAAGACGCAAAGACGCTTAGTAAGATACTGAATTGCCATGGCTGATGAGTAGATTGGTTATCAAATACAAAATCAAAACATGTTTTTGCGTTTTCTCTACAGCTTGCACTTCTGATACGTTGCTTGTTTAAACATAGCTAGTTTTACTGAAAAAAAATAAGCTTCAATTATTTTGCTTTAAAGCTCATTGAAGTTCAAGAGCAATTGATGATTGACACTTTTTCAAAAATTAACCTGCCTTGAGAAAACTGGATCAATGGTTACTTTTTGTTCGCTGGAATTCTTATAATTTAAACCCTCCTAGGAAACTGGAAGTCAATCAGGCTTTTTTGCGGCAATTCGGCAAATGAATTGAACAAGCGAGCCTATTAAAAAAAAAACAATTCAATTTAGGTTATAAAAAAATTTCAAAATCAATAGTCATCCACTCTTAAGTTGATTTCAACTTAAGTTGATAGCGTGAACAGGTTCGCAAAAACTGTGAACTTTTGATGCAAGATAATGGAGCAAGGAGAACTTGACCACACCAAACTGTTTGTATCATTTGCAATGGCCTGTACAAATCAAAAATGGTGACAATAGTCTGCAAACTATCACGCCAAAAAATTAGGCAACAACTATCGCAAATCGTCCAAGTCCCTATTTTCACAAAAAAACACTCGCAAAAGACGCAAAGACGCTTAGTAAGATACTGAATTGCCATGGCTGATGAGTAGATTGGTTATCAAATACAAAATCAAAACATGTTTTTGCGTTTTCTCTACAGCTTGCACTTCTGATACGTTGCTTGTTTAAACATAGCTAGTTTTACTGAAAAAAAATTAGCTTCAATTATTTTGCTTTAAAGCTCATTGAAGTTCAAGAGCAATTGATGATTGACACTTTTTCAAAAATTAACCTGCCTTGAGAAAACTGGATCAATGGTTACTTTTTGTTCGCTGGAATTCTTATAATTTAAACCCTCCTAGGAAACTGGAAGTCAATCAGGCTTTTTTGCGGCAATTCGGCAAATGAATTGAACAAGCGAGCCTATTAAAAAAAAAACAATTCAATTTAGGTTATAAAAAAATTTCAAAATCAATAGTCATCCACTCTTAAGTTGATTTCAACTTAAGTTGATAGCGTGAACAGGTTCGCAAAAACTGTGAACTTTTGATGCAAGATAATGGAGCAAGGAGAACTTGACCACACCAAACTGTTTGTATCATTTGCAATGGCCTGTACAAATCAAAAATGGTGACAATAGTCTGCAAACTATCACGCCAAAAAATTGGAATTTTTGAAGGTATTTTGAGGACTTGAATTCTTTTGCAAAAAGAAACATAATATTTTGAAATCAGCTATTCAAGCAATGAAACTTCAAATTTAAAATTAATCTTGGCGACAAAATCGATGTGCTTGAACTTGAGAATTACTGAAGAGAGCTTTTGAATAATTTACTGGACTGATTGGTTTAGGAAAAATAGTAGTAAAAAATTGAAAATATTTTGTAGAGCGAGGTATCAAGCTGTAAAACTTTTAAAAATTTAGTTAGAGCAAGCCACTTAATTACTGGAATTTTAAAAAAAATCAATTTGTCTTGATAGCTTTCATTGACTTATAAAATGTTGCGGTTTTTGAAAACAAACTATTCAGGCGATGAGAGTGAACCGATTCAGGTTGTTTTGACGGATGAATTTGATTCGTTGAAGGTTAAAGCAAGCATTTCTGCCATAAAAGTAGTGAAAACTTAGTAAAACTTTTGAAGCAAGATACTTCAGCGGTAGAATATTGAAATGCTTCAATTCAACTTGGTAGCTTGAATAAATGAGCTGTAACTTTTGTTTCCGCAATGAAGCTTTGACAGATTCAAGGTTCTTTTCATGACACGAAATGATTCGCAAAGATTCGCTTGAATAAATTTCGATACATGAACTGATTAATTAAAAGTCAACTACTTAAATGCGTGACACATATCTCATCATGTTCAAGTGTCTTCATCATTATCTTTTTCAACGTTTAAGCTCGACCTAACTCGCCAAGTTTAAGCTATCTACTAAGTTTTGGCTATTACTGAATATGTTAAGCAGAGTTGATCCGGCCGTATGAAGTATGCATGTATCAAAAACAAGTTTAACGGAGCAGAACATTGCTGACTAGCCTTGCGCTACCATGACTTCCACTACTGTTTTGAATTGCGCTACCCTGCTGCCTTGCGCTGCCCTGCAATAAATTGCCTAGGCTTGCGCTGCCCTCGCTTGTTTGCGATGTTCTGTCATGCTTTGCGCTGCCTTATCATGCTCCTTCTTGCACTGCCCCTCCTTGCCTTGCGCTGCCCTGTCCTGCCTTGAACTGCCCTTCCTTCATAATCCTCCTTGCCTTACCCTGCCCTACTCCTCCTTGTCTCCTGACTTTCGCTGCCCTGACCCCATTTACCTTGCGCTCAAACTTAAAGGCAATCAATCTGTCTACGCAATTGACCTTTCCCAGCTTTTTCTTGAAATTCAAACGTGTTAACTCCAATCCATGCAGACCACGAAAGATTAAATTTGGCCTGAAAGAATTTCTGAAAAAAAAACTAATAAAACATTATCATGACCTATATTAGTCTTCACTACTGTCCCAGAAGAGTTCTTTTAAGGCAAAATGAGTTGATAAATGAGAAAAAAAAAGAGATTTATGATAGGGGAACAGTTAAGGAATAAGGACAAACATTACCAAATCATGAATATCTCACTCGAGATGAGAAACTGAGAGCTTTATAATGGTTTGTCTCTTACAGAAGACCTGACATTCATTACTATACCCGAGCATTGGTCGTCAACCCATAAAAATTCAAAATGATAATCAGCTGAATGGCTTTAACTGCTTGCTAACGTTTATCTTTTGAAAGTTGTTGAGATTCAAATTGTTAGTTGGAAATGGTTGAGATCCAAAGTCACTGTTTTTATTGAGTTTTCTATTGTTTCTTTGTTGTCTTTTGTTGCTTTCAATTGTTGTCTAATGAATGTTCAATTGTTTAGAATGTTCAGTGAATCTTAAATAACATATATTAAGGCAAGGTTTAAACTTGATCTTCTAATACAAAAATCCCATTTTCCTTTTGGCGATCAATCATTCATTCAAGTTAAATACAATTTACAATATCATTCAAGAAACTTTCTTAGAGATACGGTTTGTTTCTGACTATCTCGACTACAAATTAAGTTTCAATTACAGTCTATAGAACTATAATCGTCCACTGCTATTCTCTTTTTGTCATCTTTCCTGGAGCTCAGGTCTTGTTTGAATCGATAGTAATCAATTCCGTTCATAGTTTTGTACGTTTCGAAGTACTAAAACAAAGATAGATCACTGAAAAAGCTTTCACGTAAGCTTACAAAGCTGGTAGCTTTGAATCGAACTCCACTACATAGCTGAGCCACATAACCTAGTTTATTTCATACTTCTGGAAATTCAAGTTCACCTGTTTTTTTTTAAACTGAAAATCTCACTAAAAGTATATCATTTTTTGTGAACTTGCGAGTAGCATCTTAGTGACCTTAGCAAGTGATATACCACGCCGTTCTTCAATTTTATTTCATTATTATATTCGATAACATTTGTAGACAGTTCATGAAATGTGGCACTGACCTTGGGTTTGAATTTTTCGTTGTTTCGCTTCCTCTCTCCCTCTTCTGCCCTCTGAACATCCTCCAGCACCTTTTTCTGCTTCTGAGCCTCTTCTATATTCTTCTCTCCCAGGCACTTGGTCACGTGCTGCCATTTGCTACAACATTATTTCGTCAGTTGCAGTAAACAGAGGCGAAGCAGCCATTTGCAAACAAGCGATAAAAGGGCAAAGAGTAGCTAGCTCTAAAAGGGTAACAAAAAGTTTTTTGAAAAAAAGTATAACTAATAAAAGAAATTTCTGCCATGTGCCGGAACCCAGCCCACGATATGGAGATGAAGAGTCATTTAACAATAGTTAAACACTAGGAGGCCAGCTAAAGCTGGAGGTACCTGTTTGATATTTTTTTTTAAATGTACGGATGCAAAATTTCCAAATGTGTGAAATTATTCAAAGTTGGATATTTACAAAGTCCATAGCTGATTCCTATATAAAGTACGGAGAACACGCTCACCAATACATCTCCGTTTGATTAATTTCTTTTTCTGAAGTGGCACGGTCGTTTTTTTGGGGGGGGGGGGATTGAACATTGTCCAGAAAAGGGTCATAAGGTCAAAAATTACAAAAGGTTCATAGCGGAGTCCTTGCCAAAAGTTGAAAAAAATCGCCTCTGCAGGGCATACTCTTACAGCTTCTTCTCTCGATTGATACCTTAATCTCAGATTTGGCAGTGAAGTTTTCGTGACAACGAAAAAAGTTCTGAACGAAAAAATGTTTGCTGAGTCCAACATTGCTTTGCAGAGAATTTTGTATTAGTTTTTTTTGCGATTGAACTCTATCTCAGACTTGACTTATTTTCATTTGCGAGTTGTGTTTAAAAAAGTGGATTCTAAAAACAACATTACGCTCGCATGTGTGAAAACGCAATATGTAAATGCGAACAAATTTGACACAGATACAATTGCGATACATTTATTGCAATACAATTGAAACCTTACATTACAAGTAATTGACACAAAGGCAAATCTTCGCTTCGCTAACACTAGCGAGAACTCGACAAAAAGCAGCAATGTAAAAGGCAATAAAAAGTAGAAAAAAGCCTCAATTAGTAAAAACTCGGCTACGTCTCTGATTCGATCTGTGACCCAGAGATTATGAGTCTCACACGCTCACGGACGCTTAATACACCACAAACACTAGCCACAGATAAAGCCGATAACAGATGAGTAGTATTGTAATCCGCCGTGTGTCCTTAGGGGGGGGGGTCTTTTCGACGGTAGGGGTCTTTGGGGTCCTACCAAAATTAGGGTCCAAAAGGACCCATCTTTTTTAAAGACCCCAAAGTACCCTGCCCGAAATAAAAAAGACCCCCTCTCTTAGGACACCCGACAGACAAAATACTTTGGTATTTATTTTCGCGCGGTGGTTAAATTTAATCCCTTCTAAACTTTCCCACCACTAAATAAGTATGGGTATATCCGGCTGCGGTTTTCTCGCTTATTTTTATCTAAAAGCTAATCCTTTTCGTTCATATAAATATGAGTTTACATAAAGTACCATTCATATTTCCTTTTAGAATTTTTTAGTAATTATTGTTCGTTTCTCTTTCTTATTTTATTTCCAAGTCTCCCTTATTTTCGACTTGCATCATTTTGATTCTTTTAGCCTTACTATTAGCTTACTTTGGGAAACTTCATACGCAATCCTTCGCTCCTGCTTCAAGGGTAAGTTGCAATTACCAGTCTCTTTTGCGCCGGTCTATTTAACTTAAAACAATGTTTGTTGAATGTTTTATATTTACAAATGTGCAGCCGTAATTCCAAGTGACAAGGCAATTTAGCCGACATTTTCAAGTGAAAAATTTTATTGATCAGTTTTATCAAGTTTTCTCCTTTTTTTCTGACTAGAAAGAACAGACGCTTCTGTTAGAATGAATGGGTTATTGATAGGCGGAGGGTCTCTTGAACTGCTAGCTGCACTTTCTTCTTGAAGCTCTTCCTCCGTATAGCTTTCTTGAAGAAAGCCCCAATCTGGGACCCGGAATTCCGGTGATTGCCAGCTTTCGCTGCTATAAGTCGGGGTATTTGTCAACTGTGAGTTTGCCCACTCGCTTTCTTCCGCAATGGCCTCGAAGAACACATTTTCTTCTGTAGACCTGTGTCCAAAGGGCAATGTAGCTATCCCGTCGAATAGTAAGAACCGCTTACTATCGAAGGGTGAAAGGGCAATTCGGTTCTGCGCTATGGTTATGTTGGTATCGGCTTTCGATTTTATTGAGTAGTTGTATATACGAAGGGTTTTTCCACTCAGTAATGTTTCCCTGAACCTCTGGTGTGTAAGTTGCTGCTGGGAGTGTTGCACTACTCCTTTTGCACTCCTCTTGCTAGTTGAATCTAAATGAAGAACAAAGATTAGCCCATAAACATATTTTAGCTTTGTAAACCCATAAAAATTCGCAAGCCCAGTTCTAGTATTAATAACGAAAACGGTTCCCAAATCTGAATATTTTGAAGACTCAATATCTAATAACATTCCAATTTTTTCAATTCCAAAAAGTTTAAATATCTCAATTCATTCCAAATCATACAAATTCCAAATCGTGTCATTATCAAAAAATCATTCCATGTCAAAATTTTAAATTTGTTCACGTCAAAAGTTACAAAAGTGCGTTCGTGGTGAGTATTTGCTTAAAACATTTTAAATGATGAATAGTTCTTCATTTTAAGTTTTTAAATGAAGAATCAGAGCTTTTCAGGGCTAGTTATGTCTAATTAAATTGACAGGGATCAACAAAAGTTATTAATTTGGTCCCAACAAGATCCAAAACCCCAGTGGATGGAACCCTTAATGTAAAGAAATGGAGGGGGCGTGGAGAGTTTCTTTTTTTTCAATACTAACCTGCATATTTCAACGAGTAGAGCTTTGGTTTCAACGCGATGAATTCTGCAATGATTTTTCCCGCCGCCTCGTCCTTAAATTTCAATACAACCTTCTTATTCACATTGCTGAATAAGAAGTGATCGCTTGGGTAGTTGGAAAAATCGAAACTATCGGTCAGTTTTTGCAGATCTGAGTATACGTCTTCGGTTTTTATCGCATAAATAAACGAATCTGTGTCACTGTATAGCAGTTCAAGATTCATGCTTGCTTTCATTTGCCGATAATGAAAGTAAAACATGAATCTTTTCGACAAATCCAAAATACTTGCACCAATTATCATGGGTTTGTCCCACAAATAACTCGTTACAGCAAAACAAACAGTAGCAACTTCCTCGTCGATTATCTGGAAGCTTTTCATCGTGCTCAAAGCTGTTTTTTGAAGCAATTCTCTTTCGTTTCTAATAATTTCTAGTTTTTTGCGTCCTAGTTTTGATTCCATAGTTTTACCGAATGCTGAATTTACGATGAGCTTGTAAAAGTTCTCTTCAATTTTGTTGCGCGCTGACATTCTCAATTGAGTGTTTAAATCGACAAAGGGCTCCATCCATCTACCTTGACGAAATTTTAAGACCTTAATCAATTTGGTAACTCTTAAGCCTAGTTCTATGTAGAGTTTTAATGTAAGGTAGTGCAGAACGTAGCCTTCCTTTGGATCTAATGTTTGCACCAGTTTTGGTACCTTTGGTAGCGACGTGACCCCCATCTCCCCTAACATCTGTATTTGCTCGTTACTTAGTTTATCCGTGCCGATAACTTCACGTGAGGGGGCTAGCGGGTAGTCTGCAAAGTAATCTTGAAGTTCTTCAGGTATACTGAGATCCACTTCCAAAATGTATCCCCACTCAGATTTATCGTCGGTTTGCAAAACATATTCGAGACTTTCCTCAACTATTGAGAAATCTTTGATGGGAAGGGGACAGTGTTTCATAATACCCCCGTATAAATTGTTAGCGTCTATATTCAATAGATAGCTAGAGGGCTCTTCAGGATTGTAGTCTTCGAGGTATTTGTTGTTGGCTTTAAAAAAACGGCGTGCATATATCGATGACATCCCTGCCCGTATCATTTTTTGAACCATGTTCAAATGCTCCCTTTCAGTAAGTAACTTGAGGTCTGCATTGCAGACTTTTAAGAATGCATCGCCCGAGAGGTTACTAGCCGTGAAGTAGCATGCACAATCTAATCCGTAAGTTTCGTAACAAACTTCACGAAAGGCTTCGAATACTGAAGCGAGTAGTAGTACGTCCGTTGCTAGGTATACATCATGGTACTCACCTAGTGATGCGCATTTCATTTCGGCGAAAACTTTAATGGCATGGTTGTACTGATTTTTCGAAACACTTATTTCCCCTCCCTGCAAAGTGTTGCTCCACAATTTTCTAGGTGGCAGTCGGGTTTCTCGAAACTTTTCAAAACTACTAAAGTATGAATACGGGTAGAAACCTTTTTGTTTTAGCAATGCTATCTGTTCTGATGAGTAACCAAGTTCTTCAAAGTAATTTTCCAGTAGGAAAATTTTTCTTCCGGCAAGTATTCGACGAGTTTTGAAAGGGGGGACAGCATGAATTTATAGGAGTCTATGAAACGTAGATTTTCATACACTTTTTTGAGTTTTCCGATTTTATCGGTGTATGATTTGATATAGACCGACATAGTGAGTGATATATACTTCTCCTCAGTGGAAGGGATCACTGAGTAAGTGTTTTCGGGGTTACTGTTTGAGAGCGCTTTTATAATGAAATGCAGATCATAGTTTGACAAGTTATGCGCTATTACGGGTATATAGTTCGCCGTTTTTCGATTGATATTGCATTCGTTATGCGCCCACCCCAAGAACTTGTTGGTATAGTGACAGTGATCAAGGACAACTTGGTCATTGTCAGCAAATTCTGTTTCACATATCCAACAAGTGTGCGCTTCTTCACGCGTGCAACTTGGTGTGCCAGTGAACGTGTAATACTTTCGTTTTTCGAGGTATATTTGTTTCGCCAAAGATTCGAGCGAGGCGATCAATTCCCTCATAACATTTTCTCCTCTCTTCAGTTCAAACTTTAAAACTTCGCGCTTTCCAAATTCAACAACGGCCAGAACGTAACCGCATGGTTGATGAATCTCTAGTGTTTGGGTGCCAGATTTTTCGGGGTCGGGTTGCGGTCCGTATACGGGTAGTAGTAGCGATTCGAGGTCAAAGTAAATAACTCTCGGTACATACCAGCGGGCAGTTAAATTTTTTGAAACGATGAGTGTCCTTTCCCGGTTTTGGCATAGTGATTACCACTGCCTCGTCTTGGTAGCACATTTCCTGGTGCCTTTGTAGTGTATCGATGGATGAACATGTATGAAAGCATTTGCGGCAAATTTGGTTTCGGTCTTGGTGTAGTTTTCCACGCACATATTGCACAACCCTCTTCAAATCAGTGGTCACCACATAGTGATGAGTTTGTCCGTTGCTGAGTAGTAGTAGGTCAACACATAGATCACTTGAGTATTTGCTGGACACTCTCAAAGGTAGCAATTCACCTTCTTTGTACTTAATGAAAACAAACAATTGAGTGCTCGGGTTTCTGAATGAACGTAATGTGTCATACATGATTAAACAAATGTTTTGTCAAAAAAAATCAATGCTCACCGGAATACATTGACTTGACAGTTGTTAAGTTGTTCAAATCGGTCAATATCATATAGTCCCATTGGCATCTCGTACCAGCCTTCAATTTTCACAACATGTTCTTGGGAGAGCTTGTAATTTTTCAGTTTGTTTCGATGTTGGTAGCTTTGGGCAGCAGGATAAAGAGCAGTGGTGGTCTCTGAATATCGATCATGGTACGCGGCCACAAAGCAGTATAGAAAGCACTTCTGATCGTTTCTCGTTTTAATGTTGGTGAAACTCTGTTTCACCGGTTTCAATGAATCGGGAAGGTCAATGTATGAGCCAGCACGGATAGGAGAAAATGATGCAACACTTACAGCCAGCTTTTCAATGCGCTCCACAATCCAACCGCTACCGTGAGAAGCGAACGTGTTGATGGCATTGACCATATGCTCAATCAATTCCAAATGTCTCTTTCTCGATTCCATTGAAGAAGACATTGATCATCTTAGAATTCAGATATAACATTGTCTTCTCGTGGCGTAACTCCCCGTCACCAGTTTCGTTTGTATCGCTCGAGAACTTTATCATACTCACATCCACATGCAGTTGAAATTTACAGGGTCCTTCCTGCACTCTTTCGTCTATCAACGCATCAATTTCCTCTTTGTTTCGCATGATTACATTCATCAGATCCAATTCATCCTCCCTAACGCTCAACTCGTATAGTCTTAAATTTCCCCTAAACGCAGATTCAGTTGGAGCAGATGATGTTCCCACCTCATTTCCGGGAGTCCAAATGGGTAGTTGATGGTTTTTCGACATATGTTGCCGGAACTTCTCAACCGAGAGGAAGATTGTATGACAGTAGATACAAAGACTATCAGTTGAGACGTTGTGAGCTAGCTCGACATGCTCCCTAGCTTCTGCCAGCGAGCTAAGGATTCTCGACATTCGTCACATTTAGTTGGTGGCGGTGAGGCTGCGAATATCTTAAAGATATTTTGTTCATGTCTCAAGTTCCTTGGTGAACTAAAGACTTTCGAGCAGGTCGAACAAATGACTGGTGTCTGTTTTCCACTTGAGTTAGGCATTGTTGGTTCAAGATTGAGTGTTCAGGAAAGAAGAATTCTTTTCAAGAAATTTTTCAAGTTTTACCAAAGCTGATTTTGACAAAGCAAAAGCGAGAAGTGAAAAGTTTTTTTCAAAAACAAAATTTGGATCAAGACTCAATTAATTAAACTCAATTACGTGGGTGAAGCATAAAATCAACAGTGGCTTTGAAGTGGTTGTAGTTTTTGGGCTTTATATGGTTTTATGAAATGACTGTCAATTCAATTTTGGGTAAATGACTCAACTGTATTAAACAGTATAAATACTTGTGGTTAGAGTACCTGACAATTCCATGAAGGGATCAATCCGGGAATGTTATTTCTTTTACCTAAAGTGTGTGAATGTTAACACCCACTGCTATTATCAACTTCCCTGTTTAATACAAGACTTGATTGGTGGGTTACCATTTTGGTTGAAACAAAAAAACTTGGCAAAAAAATTCAAATATATTTTCAATATTTAGTCAAGTTGACAAGTTTTTTTTTTCAACCAAAATGGTAACCCACCAATCAAGTCAAGCAAGGAAGATCCACCAATCAAGTCAAGTCAAACATACCTGACAAAAATGATAAAGGGTAGTTGAGAATTTTGTTCATTTCTCAAATAAATTAGTATTCTATGACAAATTTCACATATAGTTCATCAAAAGATTGATGCAGGGCCGTTTGGTACAGTAGGCAATAACTACCCGGCAGTGCTATTCATTAGGAACCTCTGAAACGCTTGCCCCACTGTAATGTCGGGTCAAAAAATTGATATGTTTCATTTTTAGTACATATTCTTGTAGTGAAAAAAAAAAAATTACAAAAAAAAACTTTGTCTCCAAATCCAATGAAACCTGGTCCAATCAATTTGTCGTGATTTATTGGACAGGGTTGTAACCCATGTTGAAAAATCGAGAAAAAAACATATTTAGAATTTTTTAACCATTTTAACCTGAAAATGAGTATTATTAAACGTGAAATCTGTTATAGACATGTAATTTTATTATATATAATGCTTTATACTGGCTCATACACTCTCTAAAGTCTACTCCTAAGAGTCCTGGCTAACCCCACCAGGCTGTAGACATATTAGAGAGAGAGAAAAAAAAACAAAAATAGAGAGTGTAAAGAGCCAAAAGTAACTATGGTTGATTAACCGGCAGAATTGCTGGACCCATCCATAAATAGCTTTCTTTTGAAAAAGCTATATCCCAAAAGGGATAATAATGGGGTTTATGGATCGTCAGTTCTCTCTCTCTCTCTCTCTCTCTCTCTCTTTATCTTTTTCTGTGTTAATATTTATATTTTGAAAACTATTATGAAAAAACATAACAAAAACATTTTTATGTTTTTTGTTTCAACATCATTAGATAAAATCTTAGGAAGAGTATTCAGTTTATTTTTTATGATTTTTCGAAATGAGCATTAAAAAAAACTGATATAAATAAGTTGGATTTGACGAGAAATTTATCAAAATTTATACTTTTAGACTTTTATACCGACTTTTTAAAGTTATTTTGATTTTTTTTCTATTAATTTTTTCTTTTGTTTTTATTTCCTTTCTATTGATTAAAAATCACAAAGCAAACTTTAAATTAGAAAAAAATCATAAGCAAAACGTAAACAAAGATTCAGCCACAATAATAAAAAAACTTATCAAACTAAATAATAAACCCCCAAACTGGTGCACTCTCGGTGGAAACAAAGTTTTTTTTGAGTTTTTAGAGATCTCTAAATTGCAGTTTGCGTTTTTTCGGCGCAAAGCAAGCATTGATAGGCGGCGTCTCAGCTACTAAGTTTGGTGCAGTGGGACTTTGACTGCCGGAAGAAGAAGTAGAAGAAGTATACTGCTGCTGTTGTTGAGTGATTGAAAAAACATCCGGTTTTATTGGGGTTTTGGGCGTCTGCTGGTCCTCATCTGTTTTCTCTGTTGAATCTGAAGATTCAATCGACTCAATGTTCCAGTAGCTTTCTCGCTCTGCTAAATCTCTAATGGATCCTTCCTGATTTTCGCAAAAGGGGATCGATTGGCAATCGTAGTTAAACAATATTTTTCTCGGTGAACGATCAAGGCAATAGGGCCTTGAATATCTGTGCTCTTCAGCGCAGGATACGATTCAGTCACACAACAACTCTCGTAGACCTGTTTTCTGCTTTGTATGAGGATATCAATTTGATCTAGCAAATAATTGGGTAACATCATATGGTTTTTAGTGACCCATTCATCGAATTCTCTGCTTCCTGAATCAAGATCGTTGAAAGGACTTGCTTTTCGATGACGCATTTTCCGTTCCTGTTGAACCACTACGATAGAATCTCTGGTATAAGTTTGGTATAATATAGCTTTCAAGAGAATTAATTGAAATGATTTGCAGTGGAGTTGCCATCGTTGAAAATTTTGTATTGACTGATTTTGAGAGATTGAATAAAAATAGTGAGTAGATTTAGTTTGACCTACCACTTTTAGTTTTTTTATTGCTGGTGGTCTAAGATTTAGACAGTTACCATAAATCTGGTTTTGTGAAATTTTAATATGTTTTCAGGGCTTTTGCAATTAAAGTAGAAATGTGAACGCTTTGAAAATCTTTACTTCAAAGAAACAGCATGGCGCCTTTTTATGATACCCAAAGCACAAAATGACAGAAATTTTACACTTCAAAGAGATAATATGCATGCCGCCAGGGTAAAAACGTTGAGTTTTATGAGCTAAAACGGGAATTTGCCAGACAGATGCAAGCTATTGCTATCTCTACTTCAAATAGAGTGCATGACGCCTTTTTTTATGTCCCCCGGACGAGGGGCTTTAAAGGTCTCCACTTCAAAGTGAGTACATGTATGCCGACAGGTAACATTAACTGAGATTTATGACCCTTTCAAGTGCTTTCCAGACAGAAATGACAGATGCAATAAACACGCTTTTATCTTATACAAATCCAATTGCAAAAACTAATTAAATTCTCCCGCTATAGGCTGAAGGGGCGCCATAAAAGTAAATCCACAGATATTTGTTTATCTTCTATCCAATTCATTATTCATTTCACTCTATCATAAAACAGTTGAACCAATAAGTCACTACCGTTACCACCACCACTATGTACTCGTCGCTAGAAAATGATACAGACTTTTACGATGATTTTCAAGATATATCTTCCGGAGAAAAACGCATTGTACGAGTTGGAACGAAAACTTTTGACAAAACGGGTACATATATCACAGTTAAGTTAAATAAAAAGAATGAAGATGGTGTATTTAAATGTTATCAAGCAGTGACCTTAACGACAAGAGAATTTGATTGTTTGGCAGATAATTATTCAAAGATTAAAAAATTGGTTAAAAAACAAACTGGTGAAAAGACTTCATCTTCTTCCTCCTCCTCCTCATCCTCCTCAGCTGTAAATGATTAACATCATAAAAGACGATACACGTCAAAACGATCAGTCCGTCCCGAAAAAGAATGTGCTGAAAGTGGCGATGAAAACGATGCGGATGATGAATACTCGAATAATAAAAAGTGTAGAGTTGCCTGAAACAGAAAAAAAAACGTTTGAATAATTTGATTCAACCAGCAGAATGGTTGAAGCAATGTATGAGCAGTCGCCTGAATTTTTTAAAAAATTTCGAAACAATTTTAAATTTTGTATTCTGAACAACGAACCCGACGCCTCACAGCTCCCTCTAAACACAAATTTTGCATTTGCAACCCACTCAATTCAGAACGAGTCTTGCGCCCAATTGCTCGACAATGACCATCCCCACATCCATGTTCTCATCGAAGTAACCAAGGATTGTGTCGACGTAGTGAAAAATATGACCTCAACCATTTTCGTTGTACCTTGTCTACTCTCATCTTTCAAGCATCTAATATTGGGTTGCAGTAAACTTCACAAATCAGGACCCCTGATGGAAAAATTAAAAATTGCTGTCAACTACAACAATTCTATTAACAACTCAACTGACATTGGTGGTGCTTCTCTACGAAGAAGATTGCCACAAGTTTGCTTTGCTTCACAAACTCGATCCATTCAAACTCAAACTGATTTAATCACTAATGTAACAATTGAACGCTTCATTAATATTTTGAATGGTGATAATGCCGCCGAGTTTTCTAAAATTATTGATATCATTTTGAGTGGGTATGGTCGTTTAGAGATTGATTCAAATACTTTGTTTGTTAAATTTATAATGGAAAAGAAATTTAAATTCTGAAAACGAATTTTAGAGCCTGCGATAACGCCAGAGGCAAGTGTTCTAGCAACCATAAAACATGTTTTTTTTTAAATAAATTATAAATCATTAAAGAAATGCATCAGTATCACAAAGTTATAACATCATATGTTTAGCAAAACGCATCATGTCATGGTCGTTAACCTTGAAACCTATAGGAAATTTGGATGAAATTATAACATGAGCAACATAAATACAATAAAGTCCGCACAAGACCGAGTTAGCTGATTGGATTGGCTTATTCATCAGTATTTGGTTTCCCTCGTGGATAGAACGTCTCATTTTTTTGTATACATGTGGATAGTTGTGTAGGCTTCGTTCAAGAGGATCTGCAAAAAAGATTTGACCACCAGCTTGAGCAAACAGTAACCAATGAGTTCCTGGCTGGTCTGAGTTTGATGCGTTTACTATCATGAAAGTATTGTCACGTTTCAATATTGTATTAAATGCTAAGTTAGCGGGAAAAATGCCGAAAAAATCGATGTTTCAAATGCTTGCATCGGTGAAAAAGCTCAGTAATCTGTAAATTGTCCATTTTTTTCACCGAGTCAACTCATTAGAGTGTTTTTAGCTATTTTTCTATCGGAACGCACGTAAACTGTTGATGCACGCTGTCTCATGAAAAGTAACTCTACATTTTCCTCCAGCGGTGCATCAAACTTCAGTTCTACTGAAATGGTGCAATTGGTCAATTCAGGATGAATAAAGTCATTTGAAGCCTCCTGAGTAGATGTGAGATCAAATGCCATAATATAATGATTGTGATAATTAGCCAAACTGATTCCATGACTATTGTTGAAAACAAAGTCTAGAGCTTCCAATGTGTTATAGTATATTCTTTTGTTATCAGTCGTTGACACAGGAGTTCCTGCAATGGGCAGACCGTTTCGGTAAACAATGATTTCATTCAGCTGAAACTTTTGATAATGAAACGGGTTTGTTCGGTTAGTTCCCAGGTATGCTGTATTCGAGCTCATTGCTAAAATCATTCGACGAACTGGCTCTTTGGCAAAAACGTCTTCTTGTCGCCAGCTTTGGACACCAGTTGTGGCCAAAAAAGTTCTCGGTAAAACTTCAATATAATTGTATATTGCGGGTGTTTTCAACAGAGTTTTTTCTATCGACGATAGCACAAAATCGGTTACTGTCATTTTGCGCACATATAGGTTAGCCTCAGTGATTTCAACACGGTAATGTTTATCTCTATGCTCAGACATGATAACAAAGTCATTAGGAGATCGTCTCAGAGAAAGTCTTATTGTAACACCGCTGATAAGATGTTTGTCACATGATAAAAAATCACAAGCAATTTTACCAAATAAACGGAATTCGGTTGATGCAGCTACGATTCGTTTACGTTCAGCGACATCTTCAGCTCGCCCATTAGCAACATCAATACCTGATGGATTATCTTCATAATAATAACCTTGACAAGCAAGCCATGTTTTCTTTGCATCATTACCATGTGAAAATTCGGTCTCAATGAAACTCTTATGGGCAAAATTGGCATTGGTTGTTGAAATTTTTTCTCCATTCAAGGACATTGTGCATTCGGAAAATAAAGATGAAAGTGGATTGTTAACCAAATATGGGGTATCTCGTTGTGCTGCCTCTGTAGCATGAGTTCGCAGTACATTACCATTATTTTGAACAACGCGTGCTACAATCTCCAAGCGAGTTCGTTGAAGATCGATAAAGTTGTTTCTATCTCCTAAAACTTCAAATTCGAGCATAGGACCATCAGGCGAATAAGATGGACCAATTTTTTGAGTGAACGCATTTTCAAATGTAACGAGTAGAGGAGGCTTTTCAAATAAATCTAATGAGCTGTGAGTTGCTTCAGTTGGCAGTAAATTAGAAATGATTTCGTACTTTGGTGAAAAAGTTGGAGCGACTTCTCAGTGGGGTTCGTTTCTTTGGAATGAGAGCTTTTGTTTTTCTTTTTCTTGTTGTTGTTGCTGTCTTCCGTTTTCTGCTCATATGGGATTTACTGCGTCCAGCTCCAACTTGTTTTTTGATTGTGTTTTTTACTGTGTTTTTCAAGTCTTGTTTGGGCGTTTTCTTCCTGGTTGCTATGTCTATTAATTCGGGTGCTGCTTGAACAAGTAATTCTTTTCCAATACGTTTTGCTGCTGG